>NC_081418.1:134611957-134904138 GCF_949786415.1 Peromyscus eremicus
GTGTGGCAAGGGGTACGGCTTCTACACCAAAGTGCTCAACTATGTGGATTGGATCAAGAGGGTGATGGAGGGTAAAGACTGAGCCAGGGGGCCTGAGCACCCCAGGGGCCCTGAGCACTGCACCAACACTGTGGAGGTCCCAACCAAGAATGAGCAGGAGTGAAGATCCACTTGGGGCCGGGGAACCCTCTTTAAGTCACTGATTCACCAACCCGCTGCCGAAGAGAAAGCCTCCTCCCCCGAACCCACACCATCCCAGATCAGAAGCAGCACCCCCTACCCCCTTCTCACCTTCAGCTTTCCCGGGTTTTGCGCCAGGGAAGCCCTGTGCATCTAAGCAACGTTTGCTTAGAACATCTTTTTGTTTGTTTGAGGCAGGATTTCACTCTGTAGCCCAGGCTGGCCTCAAACTCACGGCAAAGATCCTGCTTCGGTCGCCCAAACACTGGGATTATAAGCATGCGCAGTTAAACCTGGCAGCATGACCGCGTGCGTCTTTTTGAATCCCCTACCTCATCTAGTGACAGTTTCTTCTGCATTTACTGTGGAACAGCCATTGTCTCCTTCAAATGGAGTGTGGAGGAAAGGGTTTTAACGCATTGTGTCTCTGAACCGTTCCAGAGACCCTTACGTTCACCGTGAAATGTTCGAAGCAGTTGGCTTCACCACCGATCACAACTCTCACGTGCAATTACAGTAAAACCTCCTTTCTCATCCTGCATCGACTGTGTGCCCAGGCCATCACCTGTTACCTCACCTAATCCTGACACCATGCCGGCCGAAAGATGTGTTAGCCGTTATCCATGTCTCACAGTGAGGAAGCTGGGGCAGAGATGCAATGGAAGCCCCACAGCTGGTTATTGACTGAGGCTACACTCCTCCGGCTCGGCCCGCAGGGATACCTCTCAGTTGCCTTCAAGACCTCCCTGGTCATCCACATCCCCTTCTGGGCCCCACAGCTTTACAGAACTCCATCCTCTGAGAAGACCTGCTTCAGCGAAGGCAGCACCATCAGTCACACGTTCCTCCTGGCCTCCATCACCAAGGGCACAGCTAGCCTGAGAAGATGAGCTCTTTAATTGGTAGGAAAGATTTGGAGTGATTTACAGGGAGAGACAAAAATAAGATACAACAGTTCGGTGAGAACAGAGAACGGATACCATAAAAGAGAAGAAAGGAAGGACGACATCTTGTTTATCTCTGAAAAACAGCAGGATGCAAGCTGAGCAAGTGACACACACCTAAAATCCCAGGCACTCAGGAGGCTGAGGAAGAAGAACCATAAGTTCAAGGCCAGCCTTGATCTTATCTCAAAGTTCTTTTAAAAAAAATAATAATAGTAGTAGTGGTACAATTTTCAAGATCAGCCTGGTCTACAGAGTGAGTTCCAGGACATCCAGGGCTACACAGAAAAACCCTGTCTGGAAAACAAACAAACAAACAAACAAACAAATAAATAAATAAATAAATAAATAAATAAATAGGGGCAGGATCTAAATATGGTTGATTCTCCTTATTAAACCCTATGCACAATTCAAAAGACTATTAAAAATAGTCTAGGGGCTGGAGAGATGGCTCAGAGGTCAAGAGCACTGGCTGTTCTTCCAGTGGACCCGGGTTCAGAACTAAACCACAAAAAATGGAACCTCACAAATGTCAGTGACTCCAGTTCTGGGGTACCCTACCCCCTCTTCCAGCCTTCACAGACACTGAATGCACATGGGACACACACATACATGCAGGCAAAATACATACATACAAAATATAAATAAATAAAATTTTAAAAATAAATAAATAGGTTTAAAATAAAAGTATTCTTTTTTTTTTTTTTTTGGTTTTTCGAGACAGGGTTTCTCTGTGTAGCTTTGCACCTTTCCTGGATCTTGCTCTGTAGATCAGGCTGGCCTCGAACTCACAGAGATCCACCTGCCTCTGCCTCTGCCTCCTGAGTGCTGGGATTAAAGGCGTGCGCCACCACCGCTCGGCAAATAAAAGTATTCTTTAAAAAAATACTAAACAGGAGTTACTTTAGGTGGAGTGATTTTGACTAATTTTCTTTTGTTTTCTACTGGCTAAGTTTTATGTAATAAGCATGTATCGTTCTTATTATTGAAAATTTTGTTTTTATAAAAAAAATTATATATTTTCATATTGACAAAGCAAAATACTTACATATATTTGTCTAGATCTATGTAATTATTTTTATCTCTAGATGTAGATATAGATTTTGATTTTGATTTGACTGTTTGAACAATGAGTTGGACCTGAGGTGGTAAGGTCCCGATTTAGCAATTTTTGGTCAAGTCCAAATTTGGCAATTTTCGGTCAAGTCACATGACATCATGACAGAATTCAGAATCCCTATGATTGATAAGATTGCTTCAGCTGACTTGTTCTAATGGACCTCCTCTCTATCTATTGCCTCTGCCTCCGTTATGAACATGTAACACACAAACACACATACACACACACACACACACACACACACTCACACACCTCTTAAGATAACAACATGCAGTTCACTAGACAAGATTCCCCCTCTTCCTCCTGTCTTCCAATCTCAGTCCAGTTCCTTCTTCCTCGTCATTTGTCTTTCCTGATCTGGCAAGGCCATGCTCTTATCATGCTAAAATCATGGATCAGCCCTGCACTACATCCATGCCTTTGCTCCAACACGCACATCTGCTGGGAAAACCTTCCAAACCTTGGTAGTTCTGGCATCTTGTGTGTGCCTGCTCTCCAGCTACACTCCAAGATGACTGGTCACTGTCATATGGGAGACTGGCTCCATCTTTGTGAGTCCTTGAACTCCACAGTCTGACCCCTAATAGAAATAATCCCAGAAGCAAACTAGTAAGGGATGGGGTGGGAGGGTTCATCGAATAAGAAACACATCAGGTTCCCCCTCCAGTGTTACAGGGACTGGGAGGCTTCCTCCGCAGCCACAGAACAAAGTAACATAAGGTAGTCGGTGCTGTGGACACAGGAACAAAAATTTTAAACAGGACACAATGTCCCCTCTATCTGCAGCCACACCCTTTGCTTGAAGCACTGAGCAATTGTATCCCTGAGGACCCAAATTGACCAGATGCCCAGGAAAAGATGTTTCTCCCCTCTGTAATTACCCTATCTTCAATAAGATCTAAGTTCATTGACAAGCCCGAGTTCCGTAATGGTGGTTGCGTGGGGGTGCTCAAAGCCTAGCGTTGTTTTAGAGTCCTGAGACATAGCAACCCCTCATCCAGGGCTAAATGTCATTCGTGAGCAATGGAGACCAAGGACCCATAGCAGCTAAACCCATCCTCCTGCCCCATCTAGCCACCCCAGCTGCTAGGTGAGGAAGAATAACAAGAATAGGACCAATGGGAACGCACAGCCTCCGAGGCCCGTGATGCCTTTGGAAAGGAACCTCGAATAAACCCCAGCTAGCAGCCCCCAGGACAGTCTCCGAGAAAATGCTAATCAGACTCAGAAACGCTGGAGTCTGGACCTCCAACCAAAAGCTTCCGGTCGGTCCCTAAAAATTCAGATCCCATCTCCTCTGTCCTTCCCCATGTAGGCCACCAGGTGGCGCCAGCAACAGGGATTTCAAAACCAAAACTAAAGTGGGAAGTCAGAATTTTTTGTTTATGCAAATGTTCATTCCCTACAACATTCCTCAGGGAATGGTCACCCCTCCGCTGCCACAGTCCTTCCCTCCCGCTCCCCTCCTGTGCATGCCCACTCCCTCTTTCAACTTACAGTGCCTGAAGACTGTTCAGGAGAGCTGAAGACCCAAAACAAACTGGCCTTGAGACATGTGAGTAAGGCTGATGGGCACCAGGCGGGGAGGGAGGGGCTGGCCGCAGGAGGCAAGCATGCTCCCACATTACTTTAAAAAAAATTAAATTAAAAAAAAAAAAACCAAGGACACAACACTATTTCCTGTCTCCAGTGCACACACATATACAAGGACATGCTCCTCAGCCTTCCTCCCAAGGACCAGACTCTTAGGCATGAGCTGGGGCTGCCTCTCTTTTCTTGACTCTGGGCTCACAGCAGGGTAACAGTGAGGGGAGGGAACCCTCTGAATGAGGAGAGAATCCCCTAGGTGTGTTTCTTAGACTCCGTGAAGGGTTTCTCCCAGACGCCTTTGCTGAAGCGTTGGGAGCCTTTGCAAAGCCATCTTCGCCCTCAGTTAGCTGATCTTGAGCCAGTCCTGTTCCAGCAAGAAAAGGAGATGAAGGAGGAGGGCAGAGAATCGGCTTGTGGGGGAAAGCATGATGGGAGCATGGTGACCTCTGGACTGGACACTGGCCTGGCAGGGACACGGATACAGCCTCTGCAAAGGCTGCCGCTACCCCCGTCACAGAACCTCTACTTAGTCTGGAATGGACAGAGGGGAGGGATGGGCAGTTCAATCATCCCATCTTCGCCCCACAACAGCCCAAATGGCAAGGGTGCTGCACCCTTCAAGCCCCACAAACACCCCCCCCTTCTCTCTTTAACAGGCAACTCTTGGCCCTCCTTCTAGTGACCCTGTTCTGCAGGGTGGGGGGCTCTACCTACATGCCTCAGAAGCTCTATGGAGAGGTGTCCTCCCCTCTATATCCCAAGCCTTACCCCAACGACATTGAGACAACCACTGTGATCACAGTCCCCCCGGGGTACAGGGTGAAGCTCGTCTTCCGGCAGTTTGATGTGGAGCCTTCTGAAGGCTGTTTCTATGACTATGTCAAGGTAGGAGTCAGGTTGGGAGGGAAGGGAGAAAATGCTGGGCTTCGAGAGAAGCTGGAAGTCTGTGCTCTAAACACCCTGGACAATATGCCTGCACCTCATCATTGTGCAGCTCTGTAGAAATGCCGGCCTTGAGTTCCTGGTGCCACAGATGGGGTACTCGTGGGTTTTGAGGCCCTCGGTGAGAATCACGGTTGGGGGAAAAAAGGGTTTGGTTTTGTTTTGTTTCCAGGAGATCTCACTATGTATAGGAGTCAGGAGATGGCTAGCTGAAAGACCTTAGGGAATTGCTGTGCCTCAGTTTCCCTGTATGGCTACCTACCTCATCAGGAACAGGAGGAAATGAAACGTTGCAGATTACACTCGGCCTTCAGGGAGGGCAAAGATCTTGGTCCCTTCTACTCTGTACTTCAAAGGATTTCTTTCTCGGCCTCATCTTTCTATGTCCAGAAAAGATAAAAGGCAGGATCCAAGCAGGGCCCGTGCACTGCCACATTCTGTCACTCTCAGGCAGCAGCTTGGGGGCTAATTGAATAACGTGTAAACTGCTCATCTTCCCAACAAAGAGGACCCCAGTGTTGTGCGGGAGGGGGGCAGCATTTGGTGAAGTTAGCAAGGAAGATGTCCTCTGCTTTTGAGAGACTGAGGAGACTGAGGAAAAACCGTCAAGATGCCAAGCAATGCCAAGGCTGCTGGGTACCCAGCATACTATCATGTTCAGTTGGGTCTGTCAGGAGGCAGGGCTGAGTGTGGTTTATAAACGATAAAGTGGAAAACAAAACACAAAGCAAACAAAAACCTGGGCGTGGTGGCACACTCCTGTGATCCCAGTACTAGGGAGACTTAGAATGTTTCAGACCAGCCTGGGCTAGACAGCAAGTTCAAGGCAAGCCACTTTCTCAACACACCGAGGAGGAAAAGGAAAGTGAGAAGAGGCGGGGCAGAAAGGAAAAGGGGGCCGATGGGAGACCAAAGATGACCAGTCTAGGAATGAAGGAATGATAAAGGGCCTAGAGACAGGATTCCCGGGGAAGGAGGGTGCAGGAAGTGGTGGGAATGAGTGAGATCGGAGCTGAGGGGTGGGGGCAGAACACAGCAGGGAGATGACCAGGCACAGAATGACAGGTGAAGAGCTGGTCAACGGTCAGGATGGGAAAGCAGAATTACAAGTTCAACCACAGCCTAGGGCTGGCAAGATGGCTCAGTGGCTAAAGGCACTTGCCTCCAAGTGTGAGAACCCTGAGTTCAATGCCAAGGATGCCCACACTTGAGGGAAAGACCTGCCTCCTACAAGTCCTCTGTGCTCCATGTGTACACCCCACAACATGTCCCGCAACACACACAAACAAAGAAATTAGTAAATGTCATCAAGGCCAGCCTAGGCTACATAGTAAGAGCCTACTCAAAAAAATAAAAATGAGTGAAGGACTGGGATGGCCAGAGAAGCATCACCTGGAGGTGTCCATAGCAGCCAGATCTGTAGGTAGTAACATTAGGTCATGATTCAATCCAAGGAGAGAGAGAGAGAGAGAGGAAGGGGGGAGAGGGGGAGGGGAAGGGGGAGGGGAAGGGGGGAGAGGGAGAGGGAGAGGGAGAGGGAGAGGGAGAGAACCTTCACTGGCCTGCCACATGGGACCAGGCTTCTTAGCAGGGCTTTTCTGACTGTCCTTCCTTCAACAGATTTCTGCTGATAAGAAAACTCTAGGGAGGTTCTGTGGGCAGCTGGAGTCTCCCCTGGGCAACCCCCCAGGACAGAAGGAATTCATGTCCCAGGGGAACAAGATGCTACTGACCTTTCACACAGACTTCTCCAATGAAGAGAATGGGACCCTCATGTTCTACAGGGGCTTCCTGGCCTACTACCAGGCTGTGGGTGAGTGGTCTCCGTGGCCAGCCCTTCTTTCGGGCCTCAATCACAGGAGTGGATAGGGGACAAGCTTAAACCCAAGGAACCCAGAAGCCTGGCTTTCCTTATATCTCTCAGCAACATGGGGTCTGACAATCTGGGTTCTCCTGCCATCAAGCAGTTCCCAGAGAGCATTAGGGAGGTGTGGAGGCCAGAAGTGGACTTTATCTCCTGGCTTCTGGTACATGACTCTTTGAGAAAGAACCACACAGAAGTCTCTGGACAGAGGACCCCATGCCATGGCCCAACAATAGTGCGTCTGATTCCAGAAGTCTCAGGATAGGAACCTAACCCTTCCTTCTGGAATCCCTTCCAGACCGTGATGAATGTGCACCCCAGGTCAACTCAGTGGAAGGGGGCTACCAGCCCCAATGCCAACACCTGTGCCACAACTATCTTGGAGGCTACTTCTGTTCCTGCCGTCCAGGCTATGAGCTTCAGAAAGACGGACGATCCTGTCAGGGTGAGGCAGAGATGGGGTGAGAGGGCGGGCAAGGACTGAGCAGAGGCTTGCTGAACCAACCTGAGAGCCCTAACGACCTGTCTGGTTCTGCTCTCGTAGCTGAGTGTAGCAGTGGGCTGTACACAGAGCCCTCGGGCTATGTCTCCAGCCTTGAATACCCTCAGCCCTACCCACCGGACCTGCGCTGTAACTACAGTATCCGGGTAGAGCGGGGCCTCACTGTGCACCTCAAGTTCCTGGATCCTTTTGAAATTGATGACCACCAGCAAGTACACTGCCCCTATGACCAGCTCCAGGTACAGCCATCCTTTACACTCCCCTTCATATATCCACATGGCTCCACGGGCCCCTGCTTCTTCCTGGGTCCTCTGACTGAGTGGCACAGAATCACACATTGCTGACCAGCATCACAGAGGTCTAGAATAGCTCCCACACAACAGTCAGTGGGTCCTGGGGCCGGGTTGGAGGGCGGGCGTCATTGTTTACCTGCAGTTGGAAACATACACCAGGTAGGATTCCATCTCTACCACCAACATTGGCCATGAGGCTGATCCCCAAGAGGCCATGTGTAAAAATGTACCCTCTGGAGACATAACATCAACTACCCCTCTTCCCATCAGATCTACGCTAACGGGAAGAACTTGGGCGAATTCTGTGGAAATCGAAGGCCTCCAGACCTCGACACCAGCAGCAATGCGGTGGATCTGGTGTTCTTCACAGATGAGTCAGGGGACAGTCGCGGCTGGAAGCTTCACTACACCACTGAAAGTAAGAGAGTTAGGCCGGAGTGGGGCTTACTGGTAAAACCCCCGTTTAACATGCGTGAGACCCTGGGTTCAATTTCCAGCCCCCACAACTGAAGTATCTAAGCACCTCACTTCCCTGCCAATAATGAGGGAAAGTGGGGTTTGAGAAGGAAGGACAAACGGCTCTGATGTGAACATGCCCTCTGGCCTCACCCACAGTCATCAAGTGCCCCCAACCCAAGGCCCTAGATGAGTTCACCATCATCCAGGAGCCGCAGCCTCAGTACCAGTTCCGGGATTACTTCATTGTTACCTGCAAACAAGGCTACCAGCTCATGGAGGTGAGAGGCTGGGGCTGACAGGAGAGACCCTCCCGGTGTCCCCTGGGTGCGCAGGGGGGTGGGGGGGGGCAATGACTAAGATCGTCCGATCTTTGGTACTATAGACTCAGATGGAGCCGTCGAGGGTGGAGCTGGAAGTACCAGTCCACCTGCTACCCGATCTGACTACACAGAAAAGGGACTGAGGTTCAAGGTCCACCTAGGCTGCAGAGCAAGTTCAGGGCCAACCTGGGTGACTCAATGAGACCTCGTCTCAAAGTTTAAAGTAAAAAAGAAGGCTGGGATATAGCTCAGTAGCAGAGTGTTTGCCTAGCAGGCAGGTGGCCCTAGGTCCCATGCCCGGTACCGTAAAGAAGAAAAAAGGAATCAACTTTGCCTGCAAACTGGAAACACTCAGAGGGTTTTTAAGAAACTGACGTCTATGTTCTCTGCTTGAGAATCTAATTCCATCAGTCTGCTGTATAGCCTGAGCACTATTTAAAACTACCCGTGGGGTTTGGATGCATAGCCAAGTTTAAACACTCCTGGACCACTTGAATTACTCACTGTAGGAATAAGAACTGGAAAGTCGGGGTGGAGCTGTCCTGTCCAGTTCACCATCACACAGCGGCTGCTGTACCCAACCCTCCGGGGCTCTTTGACGCACATTGGTGGTCTCACCACAGGCCCACTGCCCTGTCCAGCTTGGCAGACTGGTGAAGAAGTATGGCTCAGTAGGTAGGAGAGAAGTAACAGTGGCAGTCGGTCTCACTGGGTAGACCAGGCTAGATGCAAACTCTTTATCCTCCTGCCTCCGTTTGCTGAGTCCTGGGATGACAAGACTTTGCCCCGAGGCCCATCTTGTTCTTGCTCTTAAGTTATTCATGGCCAGGTGTGTCGGTGGCGGTGGTGGCAGAGGCTGGGGTGGTGGTATACGCCTGTAACATGCACTCCGGGTGCCAACGGCAGTGGTGGCAGAGGCTGAGGTGGTGGTATACGCCTGTAACATGCACTCCGGGTGCTAAAGCAGAAAACCATGAATTTGAGGCCAGCCTGGGCTGCATAGCTAGTTCCAGGCCAGCCTAGGCTATATAACAAGGCCCCATCCCCCAAAAAAGTTAATATTTTCCAATATTATCAAGAGAATGCCACTTTGGGGTCTTGTGCCCTCTCCACTCACCTGCTACATCATCATATTAAGCACCTATGAAAGTGGCCGGTCGGCACTAGAATTTTAAGGAAAGCCCTTGATTTTAAGAAAATTACAATCAAGGAGAGATGTGGTACAGACCTTGGCCGGGTTGGGGGGACATTTCAAGGAAAGAAAGTGAGAAGCCGGGATCTGCTCCAGGAAATGGTCTTTGTTTTGATACAAAAGCACAGTCCTGACTTGTTTGCTTTTTATTACAATGGGGGGGGGGGGGGGGCAATTTGTGGAAACAGGCAAGAATCTAAAAAGGTTATTGAATCTACCAGTTAGCCTTGCTGTGACTTTCTGCTTTGGAACTCGGTATCCTATGTATAGCCCTGGCCTGAGAGCACTAGCTAGGGAGGAGGGAGGAGCCACATCTCTCGGGCCCTGTGATCTAAGAGATGGACACCACACCTGTCACCGCATTCCTATACTCCGTGTGCAGTGTGGAAAGGGGAGCTGTGTGCTGATGGTTGGTCTAATTTCCACTCTAACAGGGAAACCAGGCGCTGCTCTCCTTCACAGCTGTTTGCCAGGATGATGGCACATGGCATCGTGCCATGCCCAGGTGCAAGAGTAAGTCACAAATTGGATGTCTCTGCCCCTAGGGACCTGCCATCCCTTAGTCTTTAGACCTGAGCTGGGAGGGAGAAAGAATTCAGACTCTCATCTGCAGGGTCTTAGCTCTTGGCTTGTCCTTTGAAGTTCGAGGCCCACCTCAGAAAGTTAAGTCCTCATCTCTGGCCTGATGGGCTCTGCCAGAACTGAATTTCACTCCATCCATTGCAAGTGTCCACCCCACTGACCACATTTTTCTGAGGCTGAGACAGTTCACACTCTGGCTGAAGGTTCCATGCAAGTGGCCTCCTCTCCCTTACAACCCTGTGTTCTCTCTAAGTCAAGGACTGTGGGCAGCCCCGAAGCCTGACTAATGGGGACTTCCGCTACATCACCACAAGAGGCGTGAACACCTATGAAGCCCGTATCCAATACTCCTGCCATGAACCATATTATAAGATGAAGACGAGAGCTGGCAGTAGCGAGTCCATTCGAGGTAGGAACTGATGCTCATCACAGTCCTCAGTCCTCTTTACAGCTGTGAGGGACGGTGAAATTTCTTCAATAGAGTCCTAGGAACTGGCTGAAGGATCCTAAATTGCAGTGCCAAAAAAGTCTAATAGGTTTGAAGGAAAGGGTATCCAAGCTGGTGGAAAGCAAAGACTTGAATCTCATAAGCCATCAGCTCCCTCTCACTACTATAACCATTACCAATACTACCACTGCCAGTAACAACGCTGTCATCCACCAGTAGCACCACCACCAGCACAGTCACCACCATAGCCACCATTGACATACCATCATCATCATCATCGTGACTTCCAACACCAACAATCGCCACCATCATACCAACACCAGCACCACCAACACCATAGGCAACACCAACATCACCACCACACTGATACTACCACCATCATTACCAACATCAACAATCTCCACTACCACATTACCATCGCCAAAGCCACCATCACTGTTACCAAAACCAATTATCACCATCACGGCCATCACTATTATCATCACCACACCAACACTGTCTCCACCATATCCATTCATTAGCAATACCAATACAGTCATTGCCACCAACTCTACCATTAGTAATAAATAACACTGCACCACCACGACAGCCATCACCATCACCACTGTCACGTTCACAGGGAAATGCCCTCTCT
Organism: Peromyscus eremicus; assembly: GCF_949786415.1. Taxonomy (NCBI): domain Eukaryota; kingdom Metazoa; phylum Chordata; class Mammalia; order Rodentia; family Cricetidae; genus Peromyscus; species Peromyscus eremicus. The sequence continues at coordinate 134,623,028 of NC_081418.1, forward strand.
GTTCTCCCTCTCTCAGGCTGCTGTGTTGTGATCTTTTGCATTCTTTTGCATTTAGCTTTACTTAATGCTTCTCAAACTCATCTATGGGATGGTTGGTTTATTGTAGTCACAGAGATTGAACCTAGGGCCTCTCTCAGGCACTCTTACCACTGAGCTATAGTCCCAGCCTGCCCTATTTGTTAATATTCTCCTCACTCTGTCTCTCTGTCTCTGTCTCTGTCTCTTTCTCTGTCTCTCTCTCTCTCCTCAAACTCACTGTGTAGCCAAGGATGATTTTAAACACCTAATCTTCCTGCTTTTATATCCCAAGAGCTAGGATTACAGGTATATGCCATCACATCTAACCAAAATTTCTCTTTAAATTAAAAAGAAAAAAATCCAAGACTGAGGATATTGCTCAGGGGTAATGCACTTGCCTACCATGTGAGAGTCCCTGGGCTACATCTTCAACATGGAAGGAAGGAAGGAAGGAAGGAAGGAAGGAAGGAAGGAAGGAAGGAAGGGAGGGAGGGAAGGAGGGACAGAGAGAGGGCTTAATCTTATTTCCTAGTTTTAAAATGAGGATAACACACACTTGAAAGTGCCCCGTGTTAAGATGTAACAAACAGATAAAATACTCAGCAATGAACACGGCTGAGTGTCAGCAACAGAAGGTGTAGCTCCTGCTGGGTGTGCTGCTGCACTCCCGGAATGCCAGCGCCTCGGTGACCATGGCAGAAGGATGGAGAGTTCAAGGCCAGCTTGAGCTTCATAGCAAATTCAAGGCTAGCCTGTGCTAAACAATGAAATCTGGAGAGAGAGATACAGGAAGAAAGACATGGCATTATTATCCATAATCCTGCTACCAAGATGCTTTACTGATAAGCTTTGGATAGCTTCCTTACAGTGTGAAGTCTACTTTTACAAATAGGCGTGACCTCAAATATATATAGTTAAGTATTCTTTTTTCACTCAACAATAAGACAAGATTTGTGTGTGAAGTCTCTTAATACTTTTATATGTCCATATAGATTGAACCAGTCAACTTTGATCCATGATGTGGTGGCTCTTTTCTCCGTCTTCCTATGTAACACCCTCAGCGTCCAGTGGCCTCTGTTGCCTGCTTTTCTGGCCCATCACCTCCAGCCCTGATTCTAACTCCTTTTATTTGCAGGGATGTATACCTGCACAGCCCAGGGCATTTGGAAGAATGAAGAGGAAGGGGAGAAAATGCCAAGGTGTCTGCCAGGTAAATACTGCGTCATCCCAGGTGTGGTTTGCAGGATTGCAGGACCTTAGGAGAAGCATGGAGCGAGAAAGGAGGCCAAGGGAGGCGATCCCTTAGCTCAAAGTGAAAAGCCGGTGAGGAGGAAGGAAAAGGAACGAGAATGAAAGTCCCGGGAGAGAGGCACAGAAAATCAACTAGTCCTGAAGGTGTAGTGCTCACATGGACAAGGAATCGGAGAGTAAACTCAGGGAAAGTCCGGGAAGGAATAACTAAGGATGAGGAGAGTTAGCCAAGAATGGGCTATAGAATGCACTATGGGAACAGGAAGCTAGAGGGGGGAAACTCAAGAGCAACGGAAAGGTGAAACTGAGCAAAAGGGAAGAAGGGCGGGACCTGGGGCTGACTGGTCCTCATTCCCCATCTCTCTGCAGTGTGTGGGAAGCCTGTCAACCCTGTGACACAGAAGCAACGCATCATCGGAGGGCAGAAAGCCAAACCGGGCAACTTCCCCTGGCAAGCGTTCACCAATATCCATGGGCGAGGGGGCGGGGCCCTGCTCGGAGACCGCTGGGTCCTGACCGCAGCCCACACCATCTACCCCAAGGAACACAACAGACAAAATGACACCAGTAAAGATGTTTTCCTGGGCCACATAAACGTGGAAGAGATCAAAAAACTGGGACATCACCCAGTCCGTAGGGTCATCATGCATCCCGACTACCGCCAAGATGAACCCAACAATTTTGAAGGAGACATCGCCCTGCTGGAGCTGGAAAACCCTGTCACACTGGGTCCCAACCTCCTCCCCATCTGTCTCCCTGACAATGAGACCTTCTATGATGAAGGCCTCATGGGTTATGTCAGTGGCTTTGGGATAACAGAAGATAAAATTGCTTTTAACCTCAGGTTTGTCCGTCTGCCTGTAGCTGAACGAGAAGCGTGTCAGAGATGGCTCCAGACAAAGAAGAGTAATGATGTGTTTTCTCAAAACATGTTCTGTTCTGGGGACCCAGGTCAAAAGCATGATGCCTGCCAGGGGGACAGTGGAGGTGTTTTTGCAGTTAGGGACCGAGATCGTGATACCTGGATTGCCACAGGCATCGTGTCCTGGGGCATTGGGTGTGGTGAGGGATATGGCTTTTACACCAAGATACTCAATTATGTTGACTGGATCAAGAAAGAGATGGGAGAGGAAGACTGAACCCAGAGTTCACTAGGTCAGAATCCAGTGTGTAATGTATTAAAAAATTATCTGACTGATTGTTGATAACCACCATGATCCCATATTAAAATCACAGACTGTGTAGAATAAAATGTCTTTTCTATAGCCCCATCAACATTCTGGTGTTTTGATTTTAACACAGACTGTAGCCCAGGCTGTCCTAAAATTTACAGTCCTCCTGCCTAAGGCTCAGGGTTAACAATGTCAGGTGGAGAGATGGCTCCCTGGTAAGGAATGGACTGTTCTTGCAGACAACATAGTCTGATTTCCAGGACCCCTGTCACATGGCTCACAATTGCCTCTAACTCCAGCTCCACAGGGGCCCAAGGTCTTCGCCTCTTCAGACACCTGCACATACCCACACACACATAAATAATTAAAGTACTAGTCTATAGTTTGTCTTGATTGTATGATACGAAGAAAGTCCTGTTTTTTCTTGAGCATATTTGAAAATTAAAAGCTTTTAAAACACATCAGCTTCTTGTCACTAAATTCTCCTTGAAGAAGAATGATGTGAGTTTGTGTCTCCAAGTTCAATCAGTTATCATCTGAGACAAGTTCTTACTATATTGTATATTGAGGCCAGGCTGGTCTCAGATTCATAGGCCAAGAAGTACTCCACCCTCAGCATCCCGAGAGCTGAGGCTACAGTTGTGTGCCACCATACCCAGTTGACTAAAAATATTTTGAAATAAACAGTGTTCTTCCTCTTAAATTTTTATTTAACATATATGGGTATTTTGCCTGTGCACCATATTCATGCAGTCCCCCAGAAACCAGAAGAAGGCACTTGGTCTGTTGAGACCAGAGTTATACATGCTTGTGAGTGGCCATGTGGGTGCTGAGAACCAGCCCTGCATCCTCGGCAAGAATAGCCGGTGCTCTTAACCACTGAGCCATCACTCTAGGCCAGTCTTCCCTTTTTAAGGTGATTATTTCATGTATTTTGTTACAATAATGAAAAGCTGATTAATGCACTTATTCACTGGTCTATTTGCCTCGGACTAAAGGAAACTGATGATTCTCCAGGTATGGTACACGTCTAATACCAGCATCCAAGAAGTAGAGGCAGGAGGATCACAAATCCAAGGTCATGCTTGGCTGCATAGCTAGTTTGAGGCCAGCATAAGCCACATAAAACCTGCTTCAAGGAGGAGAGAAAAAGGAAGGGAAGGAAAAAGTTCTAAAGGGAGGCTCTTCAAAACTCAGGAAGTAAACAACTCAAAAGCCTCAGGAAGTCCCTGAAATTGACCAGATGAACCAGGCTTCTTCCTCCCCAGGTTATACAAGCAATGGGGACAGCTGAGGCTGCTCAGACCATCCAAGCTGCTTGGAGGAGGCTCAGCTGAGCAGAGTTGCCTGCAAGTCCTGCAGTGAGCTCCTGGGTTGCAGCTTTCATGAGCTGTCACTCATGCTGGGGTAAACTGTCAGCAATGCAGCTGCTTTTGAGTCATTCTTACTCCTGTAAGCAACCCTAGTCCTATACTCCTATATAAACTCATTAGTTCACCAATTAGACTTGCAGGATATCCTGACTTTGGTCTGTCATTAATTCCCTATCTAGGGAGAGTAAATGTTGGTGCACTCCCAACAATAGTACCATACAAGTCCTTCCTTGCCAAAGCTCTCCCCACTTAGAAGGACCTTGGCCTCATACTTAAGAACAAACAATGCAGCCGGGCGGTGGTGGTGCTCACCTTTAATCCCAGCACTCAGGAGGCAGAGGCAGGCGGATCTCTGTGAGTTTGAGGCCAGCCTGGTCTACAAAGCGAGTTCCAGGAAAGGTGCAAAGCTACACAGAGAAACCCTGTCTTGAAAAAACAAAAAAACAAAACAAAACAAAAAGAACAAACAATGCAAAGAAGGATGGAGAGATGGATCAATGGTTAAGAGCACTTGTTGCTCTTGCAGAGGACCTGGGTTCAATTCTCAGCACCCATGTGGTAGCTCACAACCATCTATAACTCCAATTCCAGAGGATCTGATGCCCTCTTCTTGCCTCCACAGGCACCAGGCATGCATGTGGTGCACAGTCATATATTTAAACATTCATACATATAAAACAAAAATAAATACATCTTTTTCAAAAAATAATTTTAAGAAGGACAGTATACAGGTGGCTTTGGACAAACTTGCTTTTTCTTTTTACATTTATTTATTCTCTCTCTTCTCTTTCTCTCTTCTCTCTCTCTCTCTCTCTCTCTCCCCCAGTGTGTGTGTGTGTGTGTGTGTGTGTGTGTGTGTGTGTGTGTGTGTATTCATTTACCATGGCACATGTGTAGTTACAGAAACAAGCAGATGCTATAACAGGCTGCTCAGTCTTCTCTCAGAGATCAGGCCTCAATTTCAGTTTCCTGAGACTGAGCAAGCAGTTTCTAAAGAGCCACAAACAAAGGACAATGTCCAACATCCCCCAACAGCAAGGAGGAGGCCTAGTACATGCAGTACCAGATCAGGCCAGAGCCACAGTCAGCAGATAACCAAATAAGGACAAAGCCTGGGACTTGGCCTGCCCCCAAATGGAAAAGCTGTAGCCTTAACCATCCCTTGCTAGCCCTAGCCAATTAGATCGTACTAATATGATTGCCACTTGCTTAAGCCAATCATATCTAAAGTGACCTAATTGCTCTAGGACTTCCCCTTGGCTGTGCTTAAAAGGAGCCTGTGAGCTCTTCTTGGGGTTGTTACCATTTTGCCTTTGTGTGGGATGACCAGCCCCAGCATGCTGGAAACTTTCTCAAGATAATAAACACTCTTGTTGATTGCGTACGTGGATGATGGTCTTTTGTGGGAATTCTCCAGGACTCTAACATGTAGAAGTCAAAGGACAGTTCTCTTCTTCCATTGTATGCCTTCCAGGATTTGAACTCTGGTCTTCAGGCTTGGCAGGAGGTGCTTTTTACCTACAAAGCTATCTTGCTGGACCCAAATTTGTTTCATTTTATCTTCTTGTTTTGTATACAGAGTAAATTACTTAATTTATTTCATAATAAGGGCATTTTAAGCCATTTTTAAAACCTTTTTTGGAGCCAGACAATGGTGGTGCACACTGCTAAATGGTCTTATTAATAGAAAAACCCAGAGCCAGATATTGGAGTGAAAACTGAAAGATCAGAGAAGCAGAGCAAGCCAGCCACAAGTTCTTACCTCTACAAAATTCTCAGTCTAAAGACAGTGAGTTTCTGTTTCCTCACGCCTTATATACTTTTTTTCTGCCCTACCATTTTATTTCCTGGGATTAAAGGCATGTGTGCTTCCCAAGCAAAGGCTGGCTCTGTTCCCAGTGTGGCCTTGAACTCACAGAGATACAGAGAGATCTCTGTCTCCCGAGTGATTGGATTAAGGGTGTGCCATCACTGTCTGGCCTCTATGTCTAATCTAGTGGCTGGCTTTCTCCTCTGATCCCCAGATAAGGTTGTTTTTTTTTGTTTTTTTTTTTGGTTTTTCGAGACAGGGTTTCTCTGTGTAGCTTTGCGCCTTTCCTGGGACTCACTTGGTAGCCCAGGCTGGCCTCGAACTCACAGAGATCCACCTGCCTCTGCCTCCTGAGTGCTGGGATTAAAGGCATGCGCCACCACCGCCCGGCCCCCAGATAAGTTTTATTGGGGTGCACAATATATCACCACACATACCTTTATCCCAGCACTTGGGAGGCAGGGCAGATGAATCTCTGTAAGTTCAAAGCCAGCCTGGTCCTCAAAGTGATCTCCAAGATGGCCAATGCTACAAAAAGGTAAAAAAAAACTTTTTAATTATTATTTTATGTGTATGATGTTTTTGCCTTCATATATGTCTGTGTACCATATATGTGCCTGGTACAAGGAGGTCAGAAGAGAATATTGGATCCCCTGGGACTGGACTTACAAGTGGTTGTGAGCTGCCATGTGGGTGCTAGGAATCAAACCCAGGTCTTCCATAAGAGCAGCCAGTGCTCTAACCACTAAGCGATTTCTTCAGCCCCTAAAACATCTTTTTAAAATTTGCATTTTTATGTTCTTGGTTGGTTGGTTGGTTGGTTGGTTGGTTTCTTTTTTGAGACACTCTCACCCTATATCCTTGGTTGGTCTGGAACTCATGATGTAGACCAGGAACTCACTATGGAGATCCTCCTGCCTCTGCTTTCAAGTGCTGAGATTGAAGGAGCCTGGAGCTGTTTTTATGTTATTGAGCTGCTGAGGGAAAGTGCTCAGCACTGGCAGGGCCTAGAGCTGCCACAGTCTCCTTACCATGCCTCCTAGGAGCCCCTTTCTGTTGGCTATGGAGTCACTGAGGGGAGAAGGGTACTTTTTTCCTTTGTTATCACAGGTATGTATGTATGTGTGTGTATGGATGGGGGAGGAGTATGTGTACCATGGCACAGGTGTGACAGACTTAGGGTTTCTACTGCTGTGAAGAGACACCATGACCACAGCAACTCTTACAAAGAAAACGTCTAATTGCAGGTGGTTCCCTTATACTTCCAGAGGTTCAGTCTATTATCATCATGACAGGGAGCATGGTGGCATGCAGGCAGACATGGTGCTGGCTACATCTTGGTCAGAAGGCAACAGGAAGTGCAGTCAAACACTGGGTGGTATCCTGAGCATAGGAAACTGTAGGTGGAGTTTTTATGTCCCACCAGCCAGCTCCCCAAATAACCAGACAGAGACTTAATATTAATTATAAATGCTCAGCAGATAGCTTAGGCTTGTTTCCAGCCAGCTCTTACAACTTAAATAAACCCATATTTATTAATCTATGTGGTATCCTGAGGCTCATTTACCTCATCTATGAACTTCCAGTATTGTTTCTTCAGAGTCTGGCTCTTGATTCCTCAGACTCTGCCCTTCTTCTTCCTAGCACTCTCTCTGTCCTGAAAATCCTGCCTAGCAGCCAACCAGCTTTTCATTAACAATGAAAGCAACACATTTTCAAATGTACAGAAGGATTATTCTACAGCATTTCCCCCTTTTTGTCTAAATTAAAAGGAAGGATTATACAACAAAAACAGTTATCAAATAAGAATTACAGTTACAATATCCAGTCCATTTGTTTTGTTGTTCTTGTTGTTGGGTTGGGGGGGTTGGGGAGGTTTTTGATACATGGTTTCTCTGTGTAGTTTTGCTTCCTATCCTGGATCTCGCTCTGTAGACCAGGCTGGCCTTGAACTCACAGAGATTCACCTGCCTCTGCTTCCTGAGTGCTGGGATTAAAGGTGTGTGCCACCATCATCCGGCTATCCAGTCCATTTGTATTTGGCAAATTTAAAGAAAATATTCTATTATTTATCTTATCTTCGTGAGTCTAAAGTTTTATACCTAATTTACCTTTTATCATAACTAAGGAAAACTTTAAATCTAATTATCTAGCCTTTACCTCCATCAAAGACCTCAGAAGGTTGAAATGTTACCTAACGGCAGGGACATCTGGTTGCCTAGACAGTTACCTTTGGTTCTTCTGTACCTTTGGGGCACTCAACTTTGGCCTATAGGCCTGATATCTGACAGATATTTCTGAAAAGTAATATTTTGAAATATTGTCCTACTTTGTCTTGACAAAGTTTGGCAGTCACATTTTTTTGCATCCGGAGTCCAGTTTGGACAGTAACTGTCAGCAAATGAGGCAAGGGCAGTTTCTTTAGCTAAATGGCTAGCTTTTACCATAAAGAAAACAAACTCCATATGAAGTTTCTTTGATTCCCATCATCCTCTTTTGAAGCAAATTGGTTCTATCAGGAGCAAACATGTCTCATTGTCAAGAAAAACCTTACGTTGTTAAAACTTTTTTTGTTTTGTTTTTTGAGACAAGGTTTCTCTGTGTAGCTTTGGTGCCTGTCCTGGATCTTAATCTGTAGACCAGGCTGGCCTTGAACTCACAGAGATCCGCCTGGCTCTGCCTCCTGAGTGCTGGGACTAAAGGCGTGCGCCACCACCACCCGTTTTTTTTTTTTATTAAAACATTTTAAATGCCATATTCTGTAGGTCTATCTATCTAAACATCTATCTAAATAGTGTAGGAACTTGAAAACAAACCTAACATGACTATAAGTTTGACTGTTATAAAAAGTTTGACTATTATAGATGACTAACTATTAATCTGTACTTCTTAAACATTACATTTTTAAATGAGCTGCATAAGCACAATACCCCAAACAAGAGTAGAAACATACATACAGTATAACAAAATTAACTTTAAATGTGTATCAATAAACCAAAATCCATACCAATGTAAAATATTTTGAGATCAATAGTTGTTTCTGGATTAAAGCAGATTCAATAGTCTATCCTTTTTCCTATCATTCCTATATCATATCCTCCTTTTTCCTTTAGAAAGAGATCTTTGAATTTAACTATTTTGTTTAGCTTTTTTTTTTTACTATGACCAATAATAACTTATAACCAAACCCCCTTAAGTGGTAACAAATACTCATAACTCATCTTTTGTGAATATGGGCATTGATTTTTTAGACTGATTCCTGTTGTTTAGGAGTGCTGGCATCTTTGTGGGAACCTTGAGAAAATCAGAATAATAGTTAAGTCTTGGCTGGAGTAGTCTGTAAGGCTAGACCATCTCAGCCAGCAGCCTTGAAGCTGCTTTGAATGCAGAACTCTGAGGAGACTGTAATAGAGTCATTTTGAGATGCTGGATCACCTGGGTCATTCATTTTCATTGGTGTCTGGTCCCTTTGTTCTGAAAAAATTTAAACTTTTTTTTTCTTTTCTGGTTTGGAGACAGGGTTTCTCTGTGTAGTTTTGGTGCCTGTCCTGGATCTCGCTCTGTAGACCAGGCTGACCTTGAACTCACTGAGATCCATCTATCTGCCTCTGCCTCCCAAGTGCTGGGATTAAAGGCATGCGCCACCACTACCTGGCCTGAAAATACATAAACTTTTAAAGGTAGCATACATATCTGTATTAATGCAAGTATAGACTGTGTGTTGTACACAAGTTAGGCAAAGATAATATTTTGTTTTATGTTTGAGCAGGTAAAATACATGCTACATGTTTTGTAGGGGTTTTTTTTAAGGTTTATTTCTTTATGTTTGTATCCTGGATTTTCCTGGGGTCTTCCCTGATCAAACCTGATTACCTTCAACCTTGAATGAATCCACAGCCTTTCATTTTCTATGGGAACAAAAACATAACCTCTTCCTTAAAGCAACATGTCTTTTGACTTCCATTTTGAAATCAAGACATTTTTCAATATATAGGTTGGTTTAATCCAGCAGTTTCCATAATCCAATGTGTCTAGCAGCTGTTGTTCCTTCATCAGCAATCAGAAAATTCAAAGGCAACACAATAACATACAGGATTCAGGCTCTCTGTGTATTTCCCATCTTTATGTGGCTTATTATATTTTTTATTACTTTATTCCTATCTTAAGGACTTCATTATTTTTAAACTTTTTTTTCTATGACTGTCCATATCATTTCTCTTTTTCTCTCCCAGTCCTATGTACATTTTTAAATATATTATAACCCATTTAGAGAGGTTTTTTCTGTCTGGATCTATCTTTACTGTGTATCTGTAATATTTACTGTCTGCATGAGCAAAACTTAAATCCACCATGCAGCTTGGTGACATGCTGGCGGACTCCTCAAGCCCACAGGCAGTGTCTAAGCATGAGAGACATGAGACTAGGAAGTCATGTTGGGCTCCATTTTTGTGTGTTTGGAACCTTTTCTTAAGATTTTTTAGGTTTTTATATGGATATATGTGGCATTGCACCACATTGGAATGTCATTTGTAGGTGGAATTTTTTTTATCCTGCCAGCTGGCTCCCCTTGGCCAATAGCTTAGGTTTGTCTCCAGCCAGCTCTTACAACTTAAATCAACCCATTTCTATTAATCTATGTGGTGCCCCAGGTCCATTTACCTCATCTATGAACTTCCCCATGTTGCTTCTTCTGAGTCTGGCTCACAACTCCTTAGACTCTGCCCTTCTTCCCAGCATTCCCTCTGCCCCAAAAATCCTGCCTAGCTATTGGCCAATCAGCTTTTTATTAGCAATGAGAGCAAAACATTTTCACAGTGTACAGAAGGATTATTCCACAGCAAGAAACCTCAAAATCCACCCCTACAATGACACACTTCCTCCAACAAGGCCATACCCACTCCAACAAATCATACCTCCTATTAATACCACCCTCTATGAGATTATGGGGCCAATTACATTCAAACTACTAGAGGGACCAGCGCCAGTTAATTTTTCCAGGGTCCAGTTTGCTAAGACCTCTGCCCTATATTACCCCAATGTTGACTCATGTCTGGCTTCAACCAGACCCTCAGGAAGTACGTCCAGTCTGGCAACCAATCAGGAACTGTTCTTGCTATTTTCAATCAGACAGACCCCTAGCATGGCAGACAGACCCCTGACATCACAACCACAGTTGCTGACCAGATGTCATGAGCCAATCATAAAATGATTCCTGTATCAGTAAGTGTCTATACCCAATCACTTCGAAGTACACTTAACCACAGCTGGAATTCCCCTAAGCAGGCTTAAAAGGGGCTGCCTTACCCTCCCCTGGAGTCGAAACCATTTTGGGCACATGTTGGTTTTTCTCCAGAATAAATCTGCTTTTTGCAATTGCATATGGGGTGTCTTCTGGTCATTTGGAGTGATCTAAGGACCCTACACTACCCTGAAGACAGAGAATGATTTGCAGGAGTAAATGATCTTCTACATCCTGTGGATGAACTCAGGTATTCAGATCATGTGGCCATGTGTCTGCCCTCTCCCTGCTATTTTGACATGGTCTCACTAAGTTGCCTGGGTTGGACTTGAACTTATGCTGTAGCCCAGGCTGGCCTTGAACTTGGGAGCCTTCTACCCCAGCCTCTCAGGAGGAGGAGGCTGGGGTGATAAGCCTACACCACCACCCTTGCCAGCAAGTAGGGAATTCTCTCACAGGCACCTCAGCTCAGGAGCAAGGGTTAAAAGCCCAAGCTGGAGTGTGTCACTGGGAGCATGTCAACTTTCCCATTATCAGACTTTTCTTTCATTTTCGAGACAGGGTTTCTCTCTGTAGCTTTGGAGCCTGTCCTGGAACTCAGTCTGTAGACCAGGCTGGCCTCAAACTCACAGAGATCTGCCTGGATCTGCCTCCCGAGTGCTGGGACGAAAGGCGTGCGCCACCACCGCCCAGCCTGTTGTCAGTCTTAAAGCCAGATGTGGTGATGAACACACCTGGGAGACTGAGATAAGAGGAGCAGAAGCTCAGTGTCCTTGGCTATATAGGAAGTCAGAGGCCATCTCGGACTACATGAGACCCTGTCACAAAAAAAAGTCTCAGGCTAGAGAGATGACTCAGTGGGTAAGAGCACTGACTACTCTTCCAGAGGACCCAGGTTCAATCTCCAGCACCCACATGGGAACTCACAACCATCTGCAACTCAAGTTCCAGGGGATCCAACCCCCTCACACAGACGCACATGCAGGCAAAACACCAGTCTCAGAGTCATAGTTCATTTTTTTGCTATTATCTCAAACATCAAAAGAAAGGAAATGCTCTATCACAGATCACTCTTCTCAGTTGTTTTTTATGGAGTCGAATTCAACATTTTTAATTTCATTTTTATTTATTTTATACGTACGCATGTTTTTTCTGCATGTATGTCTGTGCATCATGTGTGTGCCTAGTGCTGGAGGAAGACAGAAGAGGTCATCAGATCCCCTGGAACAGGAATTACAGACAGTCATGAGCTGCCATGTAGGTGCTGGGAATTGAACCCAGGTCCTCTGGAAGAGCACCCTCTTGACCTCTGAGCCATCTCTCCAGCCCTGTCTCTCAGAAATTTGTTGTTGTTTGTTTGTTTGCTTGTTGTGTTCTGTTTTGCTTTATGAGACAAGGTCTAGAGTCTAACTGTAACACAAGCTGGCTTTGAACTCACTCTGGAAGCCTGCCTGGACCGGTGCTCAAAATCCTCCTGCTTCAGCTCCCTAAGTAGCTGGGGTTACAGGCCGCCAGGCTCTGCAGGCGCTTTCGTAATTCTGGTTAACTGGCCATGTGTTTACCCTTCAGGCAAAGTGAACTTTCGAACTTAACTGTTTTTCTCTCTGCGAGATCAGAGTCCTTTCTTGATAAGCTCCAGACACACTCCCGCTCACTCTGGCAAACGATTCTGAAAGCCACCTCTCACAGCAGACAGGCCCGAGCCCTGCCCCCACCCCAGATTCTTATTCTTTTTGGTTTTTTGTTTTGTTTTGTTTTCTGTTTCTGTGGGGCTGGGGATTGAACTCAGAGCCTTGTGCATGCTAGGCAAGCACTACACGGCTGAGGTAAACCTCCATCCATATCATCATTTTTAATTACGTATGAGTGCATGTACGTGCGTGTGTGAGTGTGCGTGTGCGTGCGTGCGTGTGCGTGTGCGTGTGCGTGTGCGTGTGTGTGTGTGTGTGTGTCTGGTGTTGTGCATGTGCACACCAGGGCTCACATGTGAAAGTCAGAGGACAACTTGTGGGAGCTGGTTCTCTCCTTCCATCGTGTGTGTCTTGGGGCTCAAACTCAAGTTGTCAGGCTTGGCAAGTGCCTTTACCCACCTAGTCATCTCACAGACCCTTCTTTTAAGTTTTTTATTATCATTATTATTTCTATTTTGTCTTGAGACAGGGTCTCACTATGTAGCTCTGGCTGGCCTGGAATTTGCTATGTGGACCAGGCTAGCCTCAAACTCCCAGAGATCACCCTGTCTCTGCCTCCCCAAGTGCTGAGCCATACACACCACCATATCCAGTTCCTCCCCCGCCCCCATTTATTATTTGTGTGTGTGGATATAGATGAATATATATTATGAATATATACGTGAATATATGTACACGTCTGTATGAATGTATTATGTGTGTGTCAAACTGGTCACACATAGGCACACTGTGTGTGGAGGTCAGAGTTCTTGCCTTCCACAGATCCGGGATGGATCTCAGATTTTGTCAAGCTTGCCTTTCCCAGCCCTGAACTCATATTCTCAACCCTTGACTCTCATGAAAACAGGACAGACCCCCGTTTTCAGCAATTAAACTGCTGTGTTTCTGCTGGGGCTGTAGCTCAGTTGGCAGTGTTTGCCTATCATTCATGAAGCCTTGAGTTCAATCCTCAGCACCACACAAACCAGGCCCAGTAGTGTACACTGGTAATCCCAGCACTCAGAAAGTGGAAGCAGGAGGGTCAGAAGTTCAAGGTCATCCTTTGCTACGTAGTTCATCTGAGGCATATATGCTATATAAGACTGTATCACCACAGCAGTTCTCAACCTGTGGGTCAAGACTATCGGAAAACATTTATTTCTGATAGTTTTAGGAACTGAGACACACTCAGCAGCAAAATTACAGTTATGAGTGTAATGAAATAAAAATAAACTTATAGACACCAGAAATGTGTTTTCCCATGGTCACGACCCACAGGTTGAAAGCTACTGCCCTATCATTTAAAAAAAAAAAAAAATGCTGTGTTTCAGGGCTGGAGTATATCTCATATCCCAGGGGTAGAGCACTTGCTTAACCTGTGAGGCCGTTGGATCCGATGCTCAGCACAGCACGTCAACACATACAGACTAGATGTGTTGGCACAGACCTGTAATCCTAGCACTTGGGGAGACTGAGGCAAGGGAACAATAAATTCCAGCCACATAGTGAGTTCTAAGCCGGTGTTCTAAAAACATAGTGAGATCTTGTCACACACAAAATCCTTCCTCCATGGCTGTTTGTCACCAGACGTCCTGGGGGAAGAGATTTCACTGTTTCCAGCTTTCTTCCCTAGAGAGAGTCGGGGAAGCTCTCTCTAAACTTTTGCCTGTCACATTTTGTCACAGAGTTCAGTCCAGTTTGCTACCTAACTGACAAATTGATCAAAACTACCAAAAAAAAAAAAAAAAGCAGACCAAGAATATTCGATTCTTACTGTCGTTACATTGTGTGATACAAAGGAATATTATAAGAAAATTAATATCTAGGGGACACGTTGAGACAACTCACGAAGGAAAACTATTCTAACTTCACGATACTCAGTGAGTCTCAGCTGGAAAGAAGAAAGGCTGAATTCCCTGTTTGCATGATGGTTAAAGATGAGCTGTGCCGGGCGGTGGTGGCGCACGCCTTTAATCCCAGCACTCGGGAGGCAGAGGCAGGCGGATCTCTGTGAGTTCGAGGCCAGCCTGGGCTACCAAGTGAGTCCCAGGAAAGGCGCAAAGCTACACAGAGAAACCCTGTCTCGAAAAAACCAAAAAAAAAAAAAAAAAAAAAAAAAAAAAAAAAAAAGATGAGCTGTTGGTGTCTGAGTTCCATGACAAGGTGCCCTGTCACTTCCCTCTCCCGTGGCCCTAAAGTCAGCCGGAATCAGATTAGAAACATGCTTTATTGTAAGTAAATAAAGGACTCCAAGGATTATAAATGGAATCTCAAGCAGATAAAAGAAGTGGGGGGAATTAAGATATCCCTGTAGAATCGTGCAAGACAGAAGGGCCTCTGCCATGCTGTTACCAAGAACAGACAGGAATTCACAACTGAATAATCAGCGCAGGTCTGTGATCAGACCCTCCTTCCATCCGGGTATCTTGACCATCAAGTTTAATGTTAATGGTACTCCTGCATCTTCTCTGCATCATTGTGAGACAATGGGTTATCAGAAGGGTCTGAGAACAGTGTGTTTCCCTTGGCAAGGCTGGTGGTGCGTATGCATTAGTCCTCACTGGGGACACTATACTCCTGCATGGTTTGCAGGGCTGGTGGTGTGTATGCATTAGTCCTCGCTGGGGACACTATACTCCTGCATGGTTTGCAGGGCTGGTGGTGTGTATGCATTAGTCCTCGCGGGGGACACTATACTCCTGCATGGTTTGCAGTATCCAGCTCATGTAGTTCTTCACCTTCGTGTAGATTCCGTAGGTCCCACACTTCTTCCCCCAGGACACCAGGCCTGCTGCATAGAACTTAGGGGCCTTTACATTGGGGTCCTGCAAAGCGAAAGCCCCACCACTGTCCCCCTGGCAGCTGTCAACACCTTTCTCTCCAGCACAGATCATGTTACTAGTGAAAACATAGGCTTCTGCCCTCGCTTTGGGGTTCTCCTCTTTCACCTGCTGGCACTTCTCCAAAGAGGTGACAGGTAACTTTGCCCCTCTGAGATGGATAACATTGTATCTCCTCTCTGTTCGGCCCCACCCTGAGATCAGCCCCAGGTCCCCCTCTGAGGGCTCGTACTCCGAGGAGGTGCCTGGCAGGCAGATGGGGGAGACGGTGGGCCCCATTTTCACGGGGTCTTTCAGGCGCACCAGTGCGATGTCATTGTCAAAATTTGTCCGTGTGTCCAGATCATCCCCTACTTTCCAGCCTGGATGAATAATCACACGTTCGGCGGTGAGCTTCTGGCCATTTTCCAGATGTTCCATTTTCACAGTTGTGGACCCAACATACATAGATGGGTCGGAGATTCCCTCCACAACGTGAGCAGCCGTCAGCACCCAGTACTCATCAATAAGAGCCCCACCAGCCCATGGGTACTGAAAGAAAACTTGCCAGGGAAAACTTTGAATCTTTGCAGGGTATCCTCCAAATATCCTCTGCTGTACTTTAAAGGGCTCCGTGGGTACTCCACATACTAAAAAGGAATAAGAACGAGATAGGGAGATGCAGGAAACGACGCTGACCTCTGGAAAACTCAGCCACTCAACCGCTGGACCCAATGGGTGGCAGAGTTCTCCAGCATGTCTTTAATCAATGTCATTTGTCAACTACCTCCACATCTGACTTATCCTAGTGTGATGGTTTGAATGTAATTGGCCCCCATAAGCTCATAGGGAATGGCACTATTAGGAGGTGTGGCTTTGTTGGAGTAGGTGTGGCCTTGTTGGAGGAAGTGTGTCACTGAAGGTGGGAGGGGGGAGGCTTTGAGGTCCCATATGCTCAGGTTATTCCTGTTGGTGTGGATCAAGATGTAGAATTCTCAGCTACCTCTCCAGCACCATGTCTGCCTGCAAGCCACCATATCCCACCATGATGATAACTGGCTGAACCTCTGAAACTGTAAGCCATCTATCTAATTAAATGTTTTCCTTTATAAGAGTTGCTGTGGCCATGGTGTCTCTTCACAGCAATAGAAACCCTAACTAAAATACCTAGCCTCACGTAAACATCTCCTTTGCCAGTGACAAGCAGGCTTATGGTTGAGATTGGCTGAACAGGAGGCTTGTGTGAATGACTGAATCCAGATGAGCTAGTACTTCACACTGTCCACAGTTTGACTCACAGCCCTCTGAGGCACACTTCATGCCCAGGCTTAGCACATGAGGCCAGAGACCTGACTAGAAGCTAATGCTTGGCAATTCTTAACTTCACACAGACTGTGGATGTTCAGATGAAGCCCTTGTCTAGAGGATGTCAGAGGATCTCACTATCTAGTCCAGATTGGTCTCACAATCCCATCAGCATCCTGAGGCTGGGATTACAGGTGCATGTCACCAGGCCTGGCTCTGCTAGTGTGGTTTGATCTGCTTTTCCCTAATGACTAATGTGACGCCAACTGTTGATGTTGGCAGACTTTCCAATTTCCCTTCAAGTCATCCTGAGTTGATACTGTTGAAGCAGTTCCACAGCCCAGTGTTAAACTGTGCTGAACTCTGGGAGGCCAGGATTAAGTCCCTGCCTGGGAGGGTCACAGCTATTTTCATGGGATACCTGCTCCCTGCATGTACAGCTATGGTCTCTACCCACACCACAGCCCAGGTTACCTGGAACACATTTCGGCAGCTCTATACCCAGCTCATCATTCACCCAGCTCCCATTAGCAGCGCAGCGATACTGTCCTGGAATAACACAAGGAACACAGGTCACTCAGCGCATCTCTCCACCATTCTCTGTTTATGCAAAGCTCCTCTGGACATTGATGAAGGAAACACATCACATCAGCTAAAAAAGAACCTTCACCCAGGAAAGATGGCACTGGCCTCTAATCCCGCACTTAGGAGGTGGAAGCAGGAAGATCCAGGCCAGCCTCTGCCACATAGAAAAGGCAAAGCCACCCTGGGCTATGTGAAACTCCATTTCAAAAAGTGAAAATGAACGAGAGCTGGCACTAGGGGGAGGATAGCCCAGGCTCACCTTGACCAACTCCTATCTTTCAAGTGCTAGGATTACAAACCTCCACCACCATGCCTGCCCTCCTGGGGATTTTATATGAAATAACCTGCTGTGAAATCATTCTCTTGTACACTATAATTATTTGTCACTCAAATTGGTTTAATAAAATGCTGATTGGCCAGTAGCCAGGCAGGAAGAGTAGGAGGGGTGACCAAACTAAGAATGCTGGGAAGAGGCCAGGCAGCCTTTAATCCCAGCACTCGGGAGTCAGAGCCAGGCAGATCTCTGTGAGTTCGAGGCCAGCCTGGTCTACAGAGTGAGTTTCAGGACAAGCACCAAAACTACACAGAGAAACCCTGTCTCGAAAAACCAAAAAAAAAAAAAAAAAAAGTGCAGGAAGAGGAAGGGTGGATTCAAGAGTCACCAGCCAGACACAGAGGAGGCAAGATCAGAATGCCATATTGAGAAAAGGTACCAAGGCATATGGCTAAACATAGATAAGAATTATGGGTTAATTTAAGTGTAAGAGCTAGTTAGTAATAAGCCTGAGCTACTGGCCGAGCATTTATAAGTAATATTAAGCCTCTAAGTCAATTATTCGGGAAGTGGCTGCCAGGTTTTTGGGAATTGCTGGCTGGACACAGAAACTTCCATCGACAATAACTGGTCCAAAGTCAGATAGCCACATGAAATGGATGTTGTAAAGGAATTCCTGCTGCAGCTATGACACCAAGCTAGTGGCCTCTATGATCCCTTATGAATGATCCCTGAAAACATACCCTACCCTGAAAACCAACTGTCCTTAGATTAAGCAAAAAGGATGACAGTGTCTAGTCTTTCTCACTTCTCTACAAACTCTCTCCAACCAGAGAGATAGTGGCAATCCCCCTCCAACTCATTTACACTCCTCCCCTCTCTCTTCTTCTATTAGAAGAAACCTACCGCCATGTTCTTCGTGCTCCATATAGTAATGTGGCTCTTCACACGAGTAGCGAATGACAGAACCGAATAGGGTATTTTCTGGATCGTCAACTCTACCATTCTGAATGGGTTCTGGAATACCACAGTCCACAGCTACAGGAGGAAGAGGGGAAATGCATAGTCAGGACAGTCACTTCCTCCCAGGAAGAGTTAGGGACCCATTCCATCCTCCCTCTTCCTCAGCCACGTCCATAATCACGCCCATGATAAATCTTCCAGTACTGGCTCTTTTGTGGCATCTTCTCCAGCCCATCTCTCCAGCCCCCTGAGACCTGCCAGTCCTGACGGCCCTTGAAAAAGGCCAGGAGGAACCTAGTTCTCTGGTTGGCAGAGGCTCTTGTGTGATCCCAGAATACACTTCCTTAGAGCTATCGACTACATATTCCATTGCCCCCTTCTTTAAAAGAAGTATGTTAGTCTAATTGGCCTAGGACTAGACAAAGGCTAGACAATCCTCCATAACAGGCTTTCCTTCAGAAAACACAAGCCAGTCTCTCGCAAGCCTAGAAGGAAACCATGCATTTGAATTTTGATGTGTCAATTATTCAGTTCCCTTTGGGAGGAGAAAGAGAAGTTCCACTTTGAAGAGACACCTACGCTGACATTCTAGTCTGGAATTGCTCCACTGTCCATTGCTTTGACAAGTAGAATAGAAGAATGTTGAGCCAACATTTCCCTGGAGAAAAACAGACATCAACATTAATTTATAAAAGCATATGGAAAATTAAATCCAATAATGAAATTGATCTCTGGCCTTGGATCAATGAGAAGTCCTCATCAAAAGAGGCTTAGAGCATCTTTAGAAGAAGAACCCTGAGCACCCAGGAGCTGGGGCTGGAAGACAGCTCTGCTCCAGCATGTCAGCTCCCTTCCCTGGAAGACTGAGAGGGCAAAGTGGCCCAGGGGCTCCAGACCTCACAGGAAGGATGGACAGCCTCCAACCATTCCCTCTGGGGTTGAGGTGTTAATATCTTGATCAGGCAGCAACAACCTCACACGCTCAGATATCTGATCTGGAGCCAGAGACTAGGGAGAAACCTAAACAGTCCTTTACCTCCACAACTTCAAATCCATCCACACAGGATATCTTCACCACATCTTTAAACACATATTTTGCCTTTTCAGGCTCCCAAACAGAATTGGCACTGAATTCTTTGGGACAAGGGATTGCTTGGAGAGAACAAAAATAAGGTTTTACTAAGCAGTTGGAAACTGTGTGCTATTTTACATAATTCCCACTTTTTTTTTTTTTTTTTTTGAGAGAAGGTCTCTCTCTGTATACCCTAGGCTAGACTGGAACTTGCAGTGTAGCCCAGGCTGGTCTCAGACTTGTAGTAATTCTCTCCTTCTCCAGTGCTGGACTTCCAGCTGTGTGATACCATCTCCAGACATTCTCACACTTTCTGTGCATGGGTCGAGGGGCTGGCATACCGATGTAGAGGCCGGAGGAGGACCCTGGGTGCTCAATCAATCACTCTCTGCCTTACCCTCTTAAGATGAGGCATCTCACTGCACCTGGAGCTTGCCATTTCTGCCCAGACTAGCTGATCACCAAGACCCACTGATTCCCCTTCCTCTGCCCACCCACTCCCAAACACGTGGTTATGCCTAGATTTTTTTTTTTTTTTTTTTTTGTGGTACAAGGATCCAAACTCAGAGCCTCATGCCCGCCCAGCAAATCCTCTTACACGCTGACCCATTTCCCCGTCCCGTTCTCATACCCCTTAAAACCTTCCATTGCCTCAATTCCAATGTGGCAGATGTGTAAAAGAATATGATGCCACTAACTAGCTGGCCCCATCCCTGTTGTCTGCACTTTCAAGACTAGTTAAAAGATTACTAACCAAACAACAGTCTATTTGTTTTGATTCTACACATCCAAAGAATTCAGTATCACCAATCAAAAAGGCACTTTTAGTTACTCACGGTCTCCATGGTAACGAAGCTTCCAGCCCTTCTCTTGCCCTGTTAGATCAGTTTGAAAGACAATATCAAGGGTATTACTGTGGGTTTCAATAGTTCGTGGCCCAGGGAATCCATTGCCACAGTAAGGACCAAACTGTTGATTTTTTGTAGCAAACTGGAAGGAAACAATATAATAAAATCAGAAGAGAGGAAAATCTAAAGGAATTAAATGGGGGAGTGAGGGGGGATGAAAATGAGAGAAATGATTGGTACAATATCAAATAAGAAACAAGCAAACCAACAAAAGAATGGGCAGGAGGAAAGATACTTTGATCTTCAAAAGCTGGACCTGATGATGGAGGCCTATAATCACAGCTTCTTGGAAGACTGAGGCAGGAAGATTACAAGTTAAGGTCAGATTGGGCAACTTAATGAAAATCTGTGCCAAAATAAAAAATAGGAAAAAAATATAGAAAAGGGCTGCAAATGTAACTCAGTCGTAGAGTACTTGTCTAGCATGCGTGAGGCTGAAGGTTCAGTCCTCAGTTCAGGAAGGAATAAGAGGGAGAGAAAGAGAGGAATGAAAAGAAGGAAGGAGAAATCTCACTAGGCGTGGCGGCTAACATCTGTAATCCTAGCTCAAAGGGCAGGGATGGGAGGGGGTTTGAGAGTTTAGAGGGCTACATAAAACCCTGCCTTAAACTGGGAGGCGGTGATGCACGCCTTTGATCCCAGTACTCAGGACACAGAGGCAGGCGAATTTCTGAGTTCGAGGCCAGCCCGGTCTACAGAGTGAGTTCTAGGAGAGCCAGGGCTACACAGAGAAACCAAAAACAAAAGCAAAAACAAAACAAACTTTCCTTAAGGAAGGAGCAGTACTAGTATTAATTGAGAGGGAGAGGAAGAGGTGAACCAGGAGGATGTCAGTGTGTGGTTTGCCTAACATGTGAAGGGCCTAGATTCGTGCCCAGAACCACAGAGAAGGAGGCTGCAGGACAGAAGTCTCAGCAATTTAAATAAGCTGGGGTGGGAGCCCAGTTCATCTTCTGCTACGCACAGTTAAACTGTCCTGGCAGTTCCCCTCCGAGTCAGCTGGTTCCACATCAAAATCTTCCCTCCGTATGGTCACCACCACTTGGAAGCCCTCCTCCAGCAGGATCTGGTATTCACACCTTGAGTTCTCCGGGTATGGATTGGGATAATTGGGACTTGAAATCTCCCCAATCAGAGCCGTGAATACATCCCCACTACAATTGACTATAGGAGAAAAAAGGAGAAAGGACCAATCAAACGTCGGGACAGACAGAAGTCCCTGCCCTCTTCTGTTCCTTGTCCTAAGCTTGGAGTCCTCTGTTCGGCCAAGATCTGTTCCCTAAATGAAGCCTTCGTGGAGCAGTGACCCACAGTGCTCATGAGGAGACCTAGCCAATGCCTATGCAGTGTCGCTCTGCTTGTGACGGAACTTTCCACAGTTGTGAACAGCCTCGGGCAGTCTCTTCACAGGCGCCTCTCTCTCTGTCTCTGTCTCTTTCCCTCTCTCCATCTCTCCCCCGACCCCTCTCTTCCACTTAACTAACTTTACCCTGAAGCTGTGGTTTGGATCTTACATATCTCCCAGAGTTACAGGTGCTAAGGGCTTGGTCACTGACTGGTGACACTATTGGGAGATAGTGAAATCTTCAGAAGGTAGGGCCTAATAGGAGGAAGCTAGGTCCCTGGGGTACGTGACCTTGAAAAGGATACCGGTACCCCTGCCCCTTCCTCTTCACTTCCCAGCTGCCCTGAGGTGAGCCGCTTTGCTCTACCACCTGGCTCCCTTCTATGACGCTCTGCCACACCACAGACCCCAAAACAATGGATCCAACTGACGGGGGACCAAAACTGCTACAACCATGAGCCAAAATAAACATTCTGTCTTTTTGTTTATCTCACCTTTCACAGCAATGTAAAGCTAATACACCCATCTTCTCCCCCTCACCCCACCCTTGAGGCCCCCAGTTAGTTTATGGATCGCTGAAAACAGGAGCCACTTGAAGGGAAAGCCTAATCAAAACCGGAAGGATGGAGTAAGCCCTGAGTCCAGTCTAAATCCTAGGGAACATGAGGACTTCCTGAGGCCAGGCTCACCTCCGCAGTTCCTCATGTCTTCGTGGAGGAAGTACTCTGGGGGACAGGAGCAGAAGTAACCACCAATGAAGTTGTTGCAGAAGTGGCTGCAAGGGACATCCGTGAAATCTGTGCATTCGTTCACATCTGCAGCAAGGACAGAAAATCCACGGTCAAGGACAAAGCCCTAGAGGGAAGAATGACGTGAAGCCCAAATCTGTAGGGATGAGGAAAAACAGAAAAGGCTTGCTGCTTAACATTCTCAAAGCCAGGGAAGGTGGCTCACGCATGTAATGCCAGTATTCAGGGAGCTGAAGCAGGGGACTAACATGGACTCAAGGCCAGCCTGGGCTACAGTATAAAATGGTTTCTTAGAGAGAGAGAGAGAGAGAGAGAGAGAGAGAGAGAGAGAGAGAGAGAGAGAGAGAGAGAGAGAGAGAGAGAGAGAATCATGGAAGAGGGGGCAGAAAGAATGTAAGAGCTGGAGGAAGAGAGGAAGTGTCATGGGACGCAGTCTTCCAAGTCTTCCAGGCGTGACAGGGCCATTGCTCTCTTAGACCCATGCAGCTGTTATTACCTACACAAGACTGTGCCTGTCAATATCCTGTCATGGAATGAGGAGTGACTCATGAGGCCCCACCTGTCCCTGAGGATTTATAGGCAACTAATTCATTACTGGAGGAAAGAGGCATTTTCTTTAATGGTGTAGCCTCTGGTAAAGTGCACGTGCTGCCACAAATAACCCCTCACCAGACTCTTGGGCGACCCTAATGAAATTCATCAACACATAAAAAGGACATAAAAGCAGAAGATGGGAGAAGAGAGAAGTCAGTAGAAGAGGACAAGAGAGGGTACTGAGGGCAAGCTTGGACAAATATGTATGAGTATGAAAATATCATAGTGAAACTCATTATGATGTATAGCTAAAGCATGTTAATAAAAAGAAACTGGGAGGGGACAGAGATGTGGCTCAGTGGTTAAGAGCACTTGCTGCTCTTCCAGAGGACCTGGGTTCGATTCCCAGCACCTACAAGGCAGCTCACAACCATCTGTAACTCCAGTCCAGGGAATCGAACACCTTCTGGACTCTTCAGGCACTGTGTACACATACATACAAACAAGCAAAACAGCTATACACATGAAATAAATAAATAAAATGTTTTAAAAATAATCATTTTAAAACATTTCAACTTTTAAATATTTATTTATCTATCTATTTATTTATTTATTTATTGCATGTGGTATTTTACACTATATGCATGTCTGGTGCCCTTTGAGATCAGAAGAGAGTGTTAGATGCTCTGGACTTGGGGACTTGGAGTTACCAACAGTTTTAGGCTCCCATGTGGGTGCTGGGAAGTGAACCCTAGTCCCCTACAAGAGCAGCCAGTGCCCTCAACTGCGGAGCCATCTCTCCAGGCCCATATTCTAAAATCTGTAATGCTACAAGGACAGTCTCATTCTAGATCACTTGTCTAAAATATGGTTCAGAACTGTGTCCTGGCACTGGACAGCTGTAAAGAGCTCGCTCTGTGAGAAGCCCTCTGACTTCTCTTGCATACAAAATACACAATACCCTGCCCAGCTAGCACATGCTGTAACTCCAGTACCCAGGAGACTGAAGCAAGAGAATCAGGAGTTCAAGGCCAGCCTGGGTTACACAGAAAAACTGTCTGGTTATAAAAAATCGGTGCTAGAGACAACACTACGTAAACATGACAGTGACGTCCTCTGGGGAAGGATGTTACACCTTCACCACTTCACAGGATGTTGGTCTCACTGTAAAGTCTGGATGACATTTGGACTCCATGAGCAGTTTGAACTTCATTTTAACCTGGAGACAGATGTAGAGGGACCGTGGCCCTGAAGACGTGAATGCACTGGAGTACCACATAGTCATTTTTACACAATTCTTGGCAGAGTATTAACATTCTCTGTTTCCACTTTCCTCCAGGCCTGAGGTTTCCGAGAGCCTTTCAGAGGCTGAGAAAGCACTCTGTCACTGACCTATAGCCCCAAACCTTCTTTTTTCTGATTTTTTAAAAATACAGAATCTTTTGTATTTCAAACTGCCCTTGAATTTCTGATTCTTCTGCCTCTACCTCCTTAGTATCAGAATTACAGGTGTGTGCCGCCATGCCAGAATTCCAAGACCTCTTTTTTACTTTTTCTTAAAAAAATTTGGTCGCCTAGCAAGCACAAGGCACTGGGTTCGATCCTCAGCTCTAAAAAAAAAAAAAAAAAAAAAAAAAAAATGAGGGGAGGGGAAGAAGGTTCTTTCTCTACATAGCTCTGGCTGTCCTAGAACTCACTCTGTAGACCAGGCTGGCCTCAAACTCACAGAGATCTGCCTGCCTCTGCCTCCTGAGTGCTGAGATTAAAGGCGTGCACCACCACACCAGGCTTAAATTTGTATTTATGATTTATTATTATTGCACATGTATGTGTGTGTGCATGATGGGGGCATGCAGCAGCACACATATGAAGGTCAGATGACAAGCTTATGCAGTCGTTTACTCCTACCTTTACATGGACCCTGGGGCTCGAACATGGGGTTGCATGGCAACCGTTTCACAGACAGAACTACCTCACCAACTCCTTCACTTTTAATTTAGAGACAGGCTCTTACCAGGTTGCCCACGCTGATCTTGCATTCACAGTATCCTGCCTCTGCCTCCCAAGTGTGCAGGATTACAGGTCTGCGCCACTGAGACCAGATCCTTAGCTTAAATGAAGATAATGGTACCTACCTTGTAAGGTTGAGCTGAATATTGTGTTAATGTAAGTAAGCCTTCTGATACAGTACGAATTTCACAGTGGTTCTCAACAGATTACTGCCCATTATCTATTATCTATTACCATTACCACCACTAACATGCTAAAATGTTTGCATTTCACCAAGGCAATTCATGGACAGACCCAGGGCAAGTCCATACTTGTTAAAGACAAGCCCTGGGAGGGGTGGCGCGTACCTGCAGACTGAACGGGGAGACTTGAGAGTTGGAAACGTGGCCTGCCTGGGCTGCACAGTGAAACCATGACTCAGAACAAGAGAGAACGGAATCTTCATCTAATACATCTAATACATTGTGTATTAGATGTGTAATACACTTTTCCTGCTTCTCATCCTTTAGTGGGGTCAGTATGTCATATACTGAGAGTGACGTCTTACCTATGGCAGCGTAGTACGCAGCAAAGCCAGTAAACCGTTCTTCGTTGGAGAAGTCTGACTTAAAGATCACCTGGAGTTTATTGTACGGGATTTGAAAGTCTTCCACAATGGGGGAGTCGGGGTTCTTGCTGACCCTCTGTCCACAGAGTCTCCCTTCCTCAATGCCTCCTGAGATTATCTAAGAGATAAAATTAGAATCAGATTTAGAGTAAAAATGGACAGAGAGAATAAAACCTTTATTCCTGATCTCCGCGTCAACCCCCACCCCGCCCCCAGTGCTGTGGGTCAAACTCAGGAACTTGTACGTCCAAAGCAAGTACTCTACCACTGAGCCATGCCCGCAGCCCATAGGAGAGCTTGACACCACACTGCCCTCCAACATGCTTCTCATTCCTCCATCCCCCTCTACCCTTCCATCTCTCTTCCTCCTATGCTCGTAATATACCTGCACTGAGTCATATTCGCAGTTCTCTGACAGCTCAATGTCCAGATGGGTGAAGTAGAGGTGAATCCCAAACCCTTCTGGAACTTCTATGTCCCACGTTTTCTCAATCTCATTGGGGTACGCCTGAGGATAGTTAGGGGACAGGATCTCCCCATGCATGGTAGGCTCAGCAGAAATTGATGCCAAAACAGAAAACAGGACAAACCACCTGGAGGGGGGAACCACAGAGAAGTGGGGAACGCAGGTACCAATGGCTTCATGCAGAACCCTGGCATCTGTCAGCAGGAGACCAAAGGAAAAGGCAGCCGATGTGCCACGGTACAGACTAAGCTTGGAATAAATATATAAAAAGTTAAAACGCAGGCTTCAGATCTGAGCTCTATCTTGAGAAAAACGGGAAGCCACACATGGCGGGCCTTTGTGTAAGCCCCACACTCTAGGGACAGAGGAAAGCTAGTGAGTTTCACGCCAGCCTGGGCTACAAAGTGAGACCCTGTCTCAAAAATATGCAAGAGTCCAAGAAAATGTGGATGGAGTTCATGCACATTTCTGTAGGTACCTGGCCACTTACCACGTCTCTGGCGATTTGCCCATGGCTCTCTGGCTCTCTGGACCTCTGACCTTGGAGCTAAAGGGCGGCTGGCCTGGCTGTCTTTATCCAACAAATACAGGCACCTGCTTTGGTGTTGAGGGGCCACCCAGGGCTCAGTGTCACCTTTGAGAGAATACCATATAGATAAGTTTCTATCAGTAACTGTCACCACCTGGCCTCTCACATCCTCCTGATGCCATTTCGGCTAACGTCCTAGACCAGACTGAGTCTTACCCCTTCCCTTTGCTGCCTCGAGCCATCTACCAGTTCTTCTGCAAATGAATGAGGAGTTTCTCCCTGTCTTTGGTGCTCTCCTCCACCAGCTCGTGGTCCCCCACATCAGCCGCTCTGTGAGCAGGTCTGGAGCTCTGTGAGCTCCACCCAGGTCTGTCCATCCTGAACGCCCACCTGGGACTGTTCCATCCTCTTCCCGAACAATCCCCTACCGTTCAAGCCTCAGTGACATGCTTATTGCAGGTGCTCCTGCAGATGTCCCATGGCCGTTGATGGAGGAACGAGCCTGGGGACCTGCGGGAAGCCTAATCAGGAGGAAAGTGCTGCCTCTGCTGGGGCAGGGTGGCACCAGTGAGGGAGAAAGGGACAGCTGACTGAGAGACATCAGAACAAGAGGATGGGATGTGTCTTATTTTAATTTTCTGAAGTTAATTTGCTTCGTCCTTTTTAAAAAAAAAAACAAAAACAAGATATCTTCCCACAGTTCCCAGAAAAGTCTGTCACAAACTGCGTTTACCCCTGAACACAGTACTATGTGGAAAGATGAAGCTGGTGTTGGGATGGGGGTTCAGCATATGAGAAACCGTGTCTATATTCTGCCCTTGTTCTGAGGTCCTTCCAACCCTCCATCTTTGCTCCAAGCCTTGCTCTACACGGCCCCCTGTCTTGCCCTGCTCCTCCATCAAAGCTTTGCTCTTCATGGTTCGCGTTTTAAAGTTGTTACCTTCAGGAGCTGATGGGAACAAGTGGGTCAGTCTCCTCTCCTGGCACTGGTCATGCTGGGAAGACCCTGGGGCTCCAGAGGAGTCAGCCTCTGCAGGAACCTCCTCCCGATCTCCCTGCTCTGTCTGCTCCTAGGATTCCCTACCCGAGCGAGCGTGTGCCCGTCCTCCCAAATTCCCTGTTTCCAAACAGAGGGGGCTGGGAGACCACAACATGACAGGACGGGGAACTCAGTCTTGATCTTAGAGCTCCCTCTGGTTTTAAAACAAGAACTGCATCATCAGCCTCCCTGGGCTGAGAGATCCCGCTATCCAGAGTTCTGAGAAAAGAGGAATGGGGAATTCTGAGATTGCCTAATTCGCTCTTTCAGCCAAAGGGTGTGTTCCAGAGCTTTCGGCGAAGTCAGGTGATTTATTTTAAAAGCCGGGAGGGGTTGATAGAAGGGGGAAAGCTAAACTCAGAAAGTCCAACCCTCTATCCGTGTGAGTCACTAATCAGGAGAGCCATCAGAAGGAGGGGGAAGCCACTGTCTGAAGGCGTTGGGAGGCAAGATGGCTCAGCTTGGAAAGGTGCCTGCCTCCAAGCCCCAGGACTTGGATTCTACCCTCTCTGGGACCCGAATCATAGGAGAAAACCAACTCCTGCAAGTTATCCTCTGAGACAACGTAAATGCAATTAATGTTTTTTTTGGGTTTTTTTGTTTGTTTGTTTGTTTGTTTTTTTTTGAGACAGGGTTTCTCTGTGTAGCTTTGCGCCTTTCCTGGAACTCACTTGGTAGCCCAGGCTGGCCTTGAACTCACAGAGATCCGCCTGCCTCTGCCTCCCGAGTGCTGGGATTAAAGGCGTGCGCCACCACCACCCGGCGCAATTAATGTTTTTAAATTTAAAAAATAGGTGCAGCTCCTTATTCTTACCCTGCCTCCGAGGCAAATTTAGTGGTTGAATGACAGCTTACTCCTAGACCATCGATGTCATGGGATGATGCATTTTCTTTGCCCTAAAAATACCCTCTCAAGGCTAGGCAAGGTGGCACCAGGATTGCTGAGAATTTGAGTCTAGCCTGGGCTCCATAGACAGTATCAGGCCAGCTAGTACTACATAATAAATTTGTTTCTTGTTCAACCTGATGCACAGCTGTGATCCCAGTACTCAGGAAGTGAAGCCAGGAGCTATCAGAAGTTCAAGGCCAGTCTTCCCTTACATAGTCAGCTGAGATCAGCCTCTACCTGGGATCACTAAAGGAAAGGGGGAAAAGATGGGGAAGGAGGGAGGCAGGAGAGAGAGAGAGGAAAAAAAATTCCATTACAAGTCCACCTACTGGGGTTGGGGATTTAGCTCAGTGGTAGAGTGCTTGCCTAGCAAGTGCAAGGCCCTGGGTTCAATCCTCAGCTCCAAAAAAAAAAAGTCCACCTACTAATGAGCTACAACCCAGAGTCACCAAACCGTGACCCTTGGGCCAGATGCATCATTTTACAAAGGCAGTATAGCTACAATATACTACAAAAAGCAGTACTGCCCCACCCCAGGGCTGTGACAACAATCTGCTATCAAGATCTGCGCACACTGCTCTCCACTTCTTCCTAAGTGGTAAGATGTGGACCGGATGAAGCAAGGTAGCTGTGCACATGGCTTACCTCCAGTTACCCAGAGCTAGACCTGGAGTTATAGGGCAAGCTCAAGTTTGGTGTTACCAGGTTTTGCCCCAAGTGGGGTCCTTTTTCCTTCTGGAGCCACAGAACAAATGACAAGAGAGAGCATCATCTTATCAGTGAAGGAGAAACTGACTATGGTGTAAGCCCGACTGTTGCAAGGCACAGGCAAGAGGATCAGCAGCTCTAGCCAGTCTGGTCTACACAGAAAGTATGTACACACGGTGACCCTGTCTCACAAACAAACAGGAAGAGATGTGGGAGACAAGCTCTCAGAAAAGAGTAGGACTGCAGAGACAGCCCACTTAAGAGTGCCTGCTGCTCTTGCTGATGACCAGGGTTCAATCCCCAGCACCATGTTGGGTGGCTCAGAACTGCCTGTCACCCCAGCTCCAGGAGATCCCATATTCCTGTGGCACTCATACACTTGAGCACATACACATAAATAAAAATAAAATGAGCCATGTGCTGGAGACACAGCTCAATGGTTAAGAGAGTGTACTGCTCTTCCAGAAGACCCACGTTTGGTTCCCAGCACTCATGTCAGCAGCTCACAGCAAAGAAGAGAAAGACTAGAAGTCCTTCCTCACCCCTGGGCTCCATGTAACTAACAGAGCATGCATAAGAAAAGCCCACAAGTTATTTTATAAAGTCACACACACACAGTCAAATGCTTTATATAAACAAAAAACAAAAAGAGTAAGGTTGTATTACGTAGTTTTGTTTGTTTGTTTGTTTTGGACTTTGTCCTCAGCTCACTAGCCCACACTATGCTCGAGAGTGCCTTTCCCTGCATAAATAAATTGTCTTTTTCCATGATCTTCTGGATATTTTCACTTCTTCTGAAGACTCCTGTCTCAGCTATTTTTCTAGGCTGTGAGAAGACACCACGACGAAGGCAACTTATAGAAGAAACAGTTTATTTAGGGCTTACAGTTCAGAGGGTTAGAGTCCATGACCATCACGGTGGAGAGCATGGCTGCAGGCAGGCAGCCATGGCACTGGAGCAGTAGCTGAGAGCTCACATCTCGAGACACAACCACAAGGCAGAAAGTGTTACCTGGAAAAGGTGTATGAAAGCTCAAAGCCCATCCCCAGTGGTACACCTCCTCCAGGAAGGCCACACCTCCAATCCTTCCTAGACAGTTTCACCAGCTGGCAAGCAAGTATTCAAATATATGAGCCTATGAGGTCTGTTCTCATTCAAAATACCACAGCCCCTCTTTGGACATGCAGCTGCTCACTAACCTCCACTACTCAACATGCCAGCTTTCCTGGACCCTGATGTAGCTGGAGTTTTCTCCAGTCCTGTTTGGGCCCACAGCTGCTCAGACCTAAATAAACACACAGATGCTTATATTATTTAAACTATTTGGCCTTATGGCTCAGGCTTCTTGCTATCTAGTTCTTATATCTTTTTTTTTTTTTTTGGTTTTTCGAGACAGGGTTTCTCTGTGTAGCTTTGTGCCTTTCCTGGGACTCACTTGGTAGTCCAGGCTGGCCTCGAACTCACAGAGATCCGCCTGGCTCTGCCTCCCGAGTGCTGGGATTAAAGGCGTGCGCCACCACCGCCCGGCTTAGTTCTTATATCTTAAATTAACCCATTTCTATTAATCTATAAGTTGTCACTCGTGGCTTACTGGTACTTTACATCTTACTTATGGTGGCTGGCGGCTGGCAGCGTCTCCTGATTCAGCCCTCCTGTTCCCAGAATTCTCCTCTCTCTTTGTCCCGCCTATACTTCCTGCCTGGCTACTAGCCAATCAGTACTTTATTTATTAACCAATCAGAGCAACACATTCACAGCATACAGATACACTTAAAAGGCTTGACTCTTTCCCATGTCCCCCTTTCTCCTTCCCAGCAGCTGCCAGGCTTTGTGCTTGCCTGCTTTGTTTTTCTCTCAAACAAAATTTCTCTAATGAAATTGCCTTCAAGCTTCCTTCTGAGTCCATTTCTAAATTCTTTCGTTAACCAGGACCTGAAGAGATGGCTCAGAAGTTAAGAGCACTGGCTGCTCCTCCAGAGGACCAACGTTTGATTCTCAGCATCCACATGGTGGCTCACAACCAGCTGTAACTCCAGTTCCAGGGAACAAACACCCTCTTCTGGCCTCCTTGGGCACTGCATGCACATGGTTCACAGACACACATGCAGGCAATACATCTGTACATATAAAATAAAAATAAATAAATCTTTAAAAGATTAAAGATCAAAAAAACAAACAAACAAATAACTCTAATTTCCCTGGAAACATTATCTTGATACTAGGCGGTTTATGTCAACTCTTCAGAATCCATGTCCTATGAATTTAAGCACAATTAGAAGAAATGGGTAGGGTAGAAACAAAAAAAAAATTATGGGAATATGGGAAGAAAGAGGAAACCCTAGCCTCCCAAGAATCTAGTGAAACTTCTTGACCCCTAAGAATTAACAATTCTTGCACAATTAGCATCTGTTGTGACAGTTGCTGACAGAGATTTGTCCAGCCTCTGTTCTCTTGCTGTGAAGAGATAACATGGCCAAGGCAACTCATATAAAAGAAACATTTGATTGAGGACGTGTTTACAATTTTAGAGGATTAGTTCATGAACACCATGGTGGGAAGCAGACAGGTGTGGCACTGGAGCAGTAGCTGAGAGCTTTATATCCTGATCCACAGGCAGCAGGCAGAAAGAGAAAGAGAGACTGGGCTTGGTGTGGGCTTTTATTTTATTTTATTACAATTTATTTATTTATTACATATACAGTGTTCTGTCCGCATGTATGTCTATATGCCAGAAGAGGGCGCCAGATCTCTTTATAGATGGTTGTGAACCACCATGCGGTTGCTGGGAATTGAACTCAGGACCTCTGGTAGAACAGCCAGTGCTCTTAACCTCTGAGCCATCTCTCCAGCCCTGGTGTGGGCTTTTGAAAACTCAAAGCCTACCTCCAGCGACGCATCTCCTTCAAAAAGCCACCTGTCCTAATCCTCTCAAACAGTACCACTAACTCAAACATATGAGCTTATGGGGCCATTCTCATTCAAACCACCACAAGATTCTACATATAAACATTTTATAATCCAATAGCAATGGGGGATAGAGAGATGGCTCAGCAGTTAAGAGCTCCTGTTGTTCTTGCAGAGGACCCCGGCTCAATTTCCAGCACCCACATGGTAGCTCACAATCTTCCATGTAACTCTGGTTCCAGGGGATTTGACACCCTCTTCTGGCCTCTATGGGCACCAGGCATGCATATGGTGCACACACACACATACACACACACACACACACACACACACACACACACACAGGCAAAACATTCATACACATAAAATAAATAAATCTTTAAAAATTTTTGAATGGCAATGAACCATGTTCTTCCTCCTCCTCCCTGGCCCTCCCTCCTCTTCCTCCCTACCCTTTCCTTTCCTTTTCCTCCTCTTCTTCTTCTTTGCAACTGGGTCTCACAGTGTAGCCCTGGCTGACCTAGAACTTTCTGTGTAGTCCAGGCTGACCTTGTACCTCCCAAGTGCTGTGTGCTGCCATGCCAGTCTAGGAACCTTGCTTTTAGGTCTAAGCCTATACGACCTTAAAGTATGGCCTCACTTCTTCCCCAGGTATATTTCTGGGAACCTCAAAGCAACTCCAATTTTTTTTACAGTAAAAATACGTTGGGACTGGAGAGATGGTTAAGAGGTTAAGAGCATTGGCTGCTCTTCCAAAGGACCTGGGTTCAGTTCCCAGCACCCACTGGTAACTCTAATTCAAAGGATCCAATGCCTTTCTCTGGCCTCTGAGGGCTCCTTCACACACATGGTACACATAAACTCACACAGGGACACTCACACACATAACACTAATAAGGACGTTAATTAACTTTGAAAAGAATTGCTTAAGCTGGGAATGGCCATGCTTTTAACCCCACCACTTGGGAAGCAGAAGCAGGCAGATCTCTGGGGGTCTGAGGAGAGTCTGGTCTGCATAGCAAGTTCCAGGCTAGCCAGAGCTATATAGTAAGACCTTGTCTAAAAAGAAAGAAAGAAAAGAAAATATTTTAACTAGTCCCAACCTGGCAGGAACTCTTCATATTTAAACAGAAATGAGTCCCCCATTAGCACACTGTCCTTTGGCTGCTGGCCATCGTCCCAAAAAGGATATTCCTGTGAAGAAACAAGCAGGGCACTCCATCTCTAAGCCTGCTGTCAGGCCTGCAGTAGGGTCCACTCCAGCCACGTCGAAGGCTGACTCAGCTGTACCACAGAACTCCACAAAAGCCCAGAATCCCCTGTCCATCTCTCCAACAGCTGCAGTTCTAGGGGGCCATTGGACACTAGTCAGCCTCAGTGACAACAAGATCCTGTACAGCCAGTGTGGGGAGGGATGGGGGTCCTGAACCTGCTGGTGTTAAGGTGCTCAAAATCCTGGGAAAGCCCAAGAGTGAAGAGCTAGGACATTCCTACCCATGTTCCAGGCAGCGGCCAAGAACCGAGAGCAAGCCACATATGAGAACCACTCCGAGGGTCTTCACAAGGGAAAGAGAGGAGTGGTGATGTCATAGGCACAGAGCTCCCACGGTGAGGACCACCCCGGGAGAGAGGATGACATGGAAAGAGGTGGAGAATCTTCTGGCAGGTCGGGGGACAGCAATGGCTGTTTAAACTGTGAGGCCTTCCTCAGCCTCTGAGCTCCACAGGTAGGCACTTCAGCCACCCCCCTCTGCCTCACCCACTTGAGAGCAAGCATCCTCTTCACTCCGAGAGCTACAAGAAATAGAGAAGAGTGTGTCCCTGTCCCATGACACCTACAAATCCTGGAGTCGAGCACTTGCCCATTGTCCTTCACAGCCGGAAGCATATTCCTGCCACTAGGCAGCCATCTAGTGTTGAAAATGAAAAGACATTTTTTAAAAAACAACAACAACAACAAAAAAAAACCTTAGAGACCATCTTAGCTTCCTCTTGCAGCCCCTGTGACCTAGGGTTTTACCATATACGCCCCCATCCTATCCAGTGCCTAGGAACCACCCTATGATCTCATTTGTGGTCCTTAGCAACCCTGCGCCTCATTTAGGGTCCTTATCCGCCAAAACAGCACAGGCAGCAGCTACAGACACTCAACTGTGACGCTTCTTTGAGAAGTCCACACCCATGCTCCCAGTATGTCTGATTTTCCTCCCCACTGCCTCTTGTTCTTAAAAATCTATGTTTAGCCAGGTGGTGGTGGTGCACACCTTTAATCCCAGCACTCGGGAGGTAGAGGCAAACGGATCTCTGTGAGTTCGAGGCCAGCCTGGGATACAGAGTGAATTCCAGGAAAGGTACAAAGCTACACACAGAAACCCTGTCTGTCCTGAAAAACCAAAAGAAAAAAGAAAAGAAAAAAGAAAAATCTATGTTTTAAAAATATATAATTTTTTGTGGGGGGGAGGGGAATTGTTGTTGTTTTCAAGACAGGGTTTCTCTGTGTAGCCCTGGCTACCCTTAGAACTCACTCTGTAGACCAGGCTGGCCTCAAACTCAGAGATCCTCCTGCCCCTGCCTCCCAAGGGCTGGGATTAAAGGTGTGAGCACCACCACCGCCAGAGTGTTTAGTTTGTTTGTTTGTTTGTTTTTGTTTGGTTTGTTTTTTGGCTTTTCAAGATAGGGTTTCTCTGTGTAACCAAGATGGTCTTTTTTAAAAAATAAATAAATAAATAAACTTTTTAAAGCTCCGTCTCTGTTTCAGGCTGTCAGGCTGTCTTGGAATTCTTTTCCTCGTGGAGCTGCTGGGCCTCCCTCCCTGTCCATCCCTGCCCCCACTGCCACTCTCGTGTGGAACTTTGTAGTTTCTATTTTCCCTCGGAGCCCAAGCTTCCAGAACCCCAGTGCTGGGTTGGCTGGTGAACGCTACCTCATAGAACATCTTCCACAAAAGAATACTGATTTTTTTTTTTTTCATCTTTATTTTCATTTATGTAGAGTTCTGCCTGCATGTCTGTCTAGGCACCATGTGCATGCAGTGCCTGAAGTTGCC
Organism: Peromyscus eremicus; assembly: GCF_949786415.1. Lineage (NCBI taxonomy): Eukaryota > Metazoa > Chordata > Mammalia > Rodentia > Cricetidae > Peromyscus > Peromyscus eremicus. Next base: position 134,658,314 of record NC_081418.1, read on the forward strand.
AGAAGGGGGCATCAGATTCCCCTGGGACTGGAGTTCCCCACAAAAGAAGCCACAACTTCCTTGTGGCTGCTGGGACTTGAACCTGGGTCCTCTGGAAGAGAAACCAGTGTTTTAGCAGCTGAGCCATCTCTCCAGACTCCTGGATAGGCATTTCCTGGAATCTCTCCTGATATTTTTAGATATGCATCTCTTTTATGGCTCCCACCACTGACACATAAAATCACTCTGCTTTAAAGCATTTTCCTCCTGGTGGGGCTCTCTTTGCCCTGAGGCTGGTTTTGATACAAAAAGTCATCAAACAGGTACTTTTGTTTTTGCTCTGAGACAGGGTCACATGTATTCCAGACTAACTTCAAACTCACCAAGCAGCAAAGGCTGGCCTCAAACTCCTAATGCTCCTGCCTCCACTTGTGAGTGCTGGGATCATGGGTGTCACCACTCCGGTCTCTCTGATACTTTTTAATTTCAATAACCAACTCTAACAACCTTGAGTTACTGGCAACACCAGCAAAGTCACTTCTAATAACGCTGTAACCTTGAAATGAGTCCAGGAATTTGGAGAATTTTCCACACTGAAGCTCATGAACAAATCACTTGAATCCAAGGTCAGACCTTCTACAGTTTCCTCCTTGGTCCTGTATGAAGAATGAAATTTGGCATCCTAGCACTCCCTACCTAAGGCCCGCCCTCACACATTCAAGCTGGGTTCTCCCGGGACTCTGTTGCTCAGGTGATATCTCGCAGGAGGTAAGTTCTATAATGAAACATTGTCAGTGAGAAAAACAGTCACACCTGTTCCAGGCTTGGCCACCAGCCCACGGAACTACCGGGAGGTATTGGAGCCTTTAGAATCTTGGGAGAGGACGTTAGATCCTGGGGCCATGCTCTTCCTTGCTTCGCTCCCAGCAGAGCGAGCTGCCTCTAGCACCACACACTGTAGCCATAATGTGCTGTGCTGGCACAGATCCAAAACAAGAGGAGGAAGCGGCTGTGGACTGAAATCTGTGAGACCATGAGCCGAAATAAATCCTTCCTCATTATAAGTTGCTTATCCTGCATAGTTGGTTCACCACCACCCCAAAGAATTTAAGTTACAAAAAGGGACTTGGAATGGCCAGCATTTCAACAGTAAGCCAAACCCTGCTGTCCTCAGAATCAGATCACAGACAGCAGTTTCTCCAAATGTGGTTTGTTTTGTTTTGTATTTTTGGTTTTTCGAAACAGGGTTTCTCTGTGTAACTTTTGGAGCCTGTCCTGGAACTCTCTCTGTAGATCAGGCTGGCCTCGAACTCACAGAGATCCGACTGCCTCTGCCTCCCGAGTGCTGGGATTAAAGGTGTGTGCCATCCCACCCAGCTTCTCCAAATGTTTTACTACTGCAAACAGAGTTTTCTCTCTACTGATTGCTTACTGTCACTTCCGGGGTGAGGAGTATAGCTTGATGGGTAGAGAGCTTTCCCCGGCATGCCCAAGGCTCAATCCCTAGGACCATTAATAAATAAATAAATAGATAAGGTTCCTATTGTTTTGTTCCAATTGAACCTAGGGTGAAGCTGCTCACTGCCAAGCCTGATGACCTGAGTTCAATCCCCAGGACCTACATAATAGAAGGAGAGAACTGACTCCCATAGAAGACTGTCCTCTGACCCTCACACATATCTTACACATCCATACACACACACACACACACACACACACACACACACACACAAATAAATAATAAAAGTTAAAATTAATGAATTAATTTTTTTTATTTTTTTCTATCATCAGCTTGATACAGTACAAATTCTTTTTTTTTCATTTTTATTTATTTATTTATTTTTCTATTATCAGCTTAATACAGTACAAATTCTTATCCTAATAGTGAAATGTTTCACTGAGGCTTGCCCAGTGATTGAGTAAAACCGAAACTTATTACAAGCCACAGCCATCCTAGGGTCCCCCCTGCTATATAGCCTCCCTGGTTCTGTAGGTTGCGGTCTGATTGTTCTTTGCTTTATATCTAGTATCCACTTATGAGTGAGAACATACCATGTTTGTCCTTCTGGGTCTGGGTTACCTCACTCAGGATGATATTTTCTAGTTCCATCCATTTTCCTGCAAATTTCATGCTGTCATTGTTTTTCTCTGCTGAGTAGTACTCCATTGTGTATATGTACCACATTTTCTTAATCCACTCTTCAGTTAATTAATTTAAAAGGTTTTTCTTTTAGTTTATGTGTATGTATGTGTGTCTGTGTGCATACCACATGTGTGCATGTGCCTATGGAGGCCAGAAGAGGATGTCCGATGTCTTGGAGCTGGAGTTACAGGCAACTGTGAGCTGCCTGACCTGAGTGCTGGGAACTGAATTCAGGTCCTCTGCAAGAATAGAGTGGGCCTCTAACTGCAGAGACATCTTCTCGGTTCCCTACCCTAATTTTGTTTTTTGGCCAGATTTTCTTGAAGTTGCCAGGCTGGCCTTGAACTTGTAATTCTCCTGCCCCGGCCTCCTGAATAGCTAGAGTTATATATATACACGAACGTACACTGAATGCTTACTCTACAGTAAGAATTCAAACACAAATAAGAGTCCCCACACTCGGAGAAACTTGCCTTCCAATCCAGATGTAATATAGCATGCCGGTAATTCCAGCATTGTGGAGGCAAGATAGAGCATGGAGCCAACACAGACTAACTACACAGTGAGACCCTGTCTCAAAAAGCTAAATAAATTTTCAAAAAGAAAAGAAACTTGCTTTCTAGTGGAAAAAAAGGACAAGGAAATTGTGTGGAAGTTCAATTGATAACCCAGTGGTTCTTATTTCTCTGTCTATGTGTGATTAGTTTTTCAATTTATCTTCTGAAGAAGTAACCACTTGGCTTGCTTCCAAAATTGAACAAATTAGTATGTCTTTTGGGGGGGCAACTTTTTCTTTTGAGTGCACAAAGGAAGATCACGCATATAGTCGTTTTATTTATTTATTTATTTATGCTAGGTGGGGGTTTGATTTTTGTTAGAGGATTTGCTGTTTTGAGACAGGCTCTCACTCTGTAGCCCAGGCTAGCCTCAAATTCTATAGCGAGTCTCCCATCTCAGCCTCTCGAATGCTGGATTACAGATGTGTGCCACCACATCCAACCGTTTTTTGGTTTTCTTTTTTGTTTTTTGTTTTCTTTCCTTTTCTTGAGACCAGGTCATATTCTGTAGCCGATGTCCAAGAACTCACTATGTAGCCAAGCTGGCCTTGAACTCACACACTCAGGTTTTGATTTGTTTTGTTGTTGTTGTTTTGGGAGTTTTTTGTTGGTTTTGTTTTGCTTTGGGATGGACAGGTTGTACTAAGGGTTGAACCTAGAGGTTTTTTATTGTTGTTGTTGTTGTTTCATTTTATTTTATTTTATTTTATTTTATTTTATTTTATTTTATTTTACTTTATTTTATTTTATTTTATTTTTTGGTTTTTCAAGACAAGGTTTCTCTGTGTAACTGCCCTGGCTGTCCTGGAACTCGATCTGTAGACCAGGCTGGCCTCAAACTCACAGAGATCCACCTGCCTCTACCTTCTGAGTGCTGAGATTAAAGGAGTGTGCCAGCACTGTCTCCATGAACCTAGAGTTTTAAACAGGCCCGACAAGTGCTCTCCACCGAGCCATTTCCCCGGTGTATTTTTAATTAAGAAACTTTGAGCCGGGCGGTGGTGGCGCACGCCTTTAATCCCAGCACTCGGGAGGCAGAGCCAGGCGGATCTCTGTGAGTTCAAGGCCAGCCTGGGCTACCAAGTGAGTTCCAGGAAAAGCGCAAAGCTACACAGAGAAACCCTGTCTCGAAAAACAAACAAACAAACAAACAAAAAAAAAAAAGAAACTTTGTGTTCATTTTACATACCAACCACAGATCCTCCGCTCTTCCCTCCTCCCACCACCCCAGGTTTACTCCCAACCCACCTCCCATTCCCACTTCCAACAAGGTAAGGCCTCCCATGGGGAGTCAGCAGGGCCTGGTACATTCAGCTGAAGCAAGTCCAAGCCCCCTGTAGTGTATTTTTTAACATTTTATTGTGTGTGTGTGTGTGTGTGTGTGTGTGTGTGTGTGTGTGTGCTCGCGTGCACGCACGCATGCGTATGTGTGTTTGACAGGCCATACTCGGGCCACAGTGTGTATGTGGAGATCTGAAGACAACTTTGAGGAGTCAGCCCTGTCCTTCCATGTTTACATGGGTTCTCAGGATTGAACTCTGGTTCAAAGTCTTGTATGAAAGTGTTTTACCCACCGGGCTATCTCCATGTCCCCTAGTCCTCTTTTACTTGTTTTTATTTGAGACATTGCCACACTAAGGTTCCTGGGTAAGCCTTGAATTTGCAATCCTCCTGCCTCAGCGTCCTAAGTAGCTGGGATAATAGGTCTATGCTTGAGAGAGAGAGATCATGTTGGTGATATGGCCCCCATGCCCTGAAGCTCCTCTTTTGGAGACATGGGGTTTCTCTTCTCTCTTCCCTTGAATATGGCTGGGGCTATAATCCTCACAGCCAGTACAGCGTACAGTGAGTGGACTCTTTGTTACTTCCGAAGTCAGGTGGGAAAGGGCCATCCTGCACCTACCCACCCTGAACTCCACAAATAACATGAAAATGCCTGTGTGTGCCGTAAAGGGCACTCCGGCCCAGCACTGTCTAAATCTAGTTTCAGTCTGTAACTGACTGAGTTAACACACTTGAACTTCCGGTGTCCTGACGTCTGTTCTTAAACTGAAGAGCTTGCCTGGGAAGTAACAGGACTCCACTCTTTATATTGGGGACATGTTAGACCCTGGTGAAGCAGAGACATCAATCCCCTAAATTCTGATGAAACGTCTTCACCTGTGAAAGAGACATACCCATCTTTAGGGGAGGTAGAATCACCCTCTTTGTTTTAAATTACACTCTGCATGTGTGCGCGCATGTGTGGGGGTCAGAGGACAACTTGCAGGAGTTTGGTTCTCTTTTTCCACCATGTGAGTTCCAGAGATTGAATTCAAACAGTCAGGCCTCAAAGCAGGCGCCTTTACCTATGAAGCCATCGCACTGGTCCAGAAGTATCCTCTCCATCCCAGACTTCCTACCCCCACCTACAGGATTACCCCACCGTTGGGATCAAGCTGTGCCCCAGCTAAGTCGTTCACATTGTCTAAAGCAGTGGTTTTTCTGGTTGTCTCTCTAGGGGCAGGGGATGCATTGTACAAGCAGGGTTGGACTTCATTTTGAGGGAAATGCAGAAGCAGGCTAACTCTGCATCTGGCTGTGCATGTAGACATCACCACCTGCCCAGCACCACCCATGAGGCACACACTGATAAATTCATTCCTCGGAGTAAAAAATGGTACTGCTCCACAAGCTTATCAAAGTCAATGGGACCATATGAGCATATTATATCCTATCAAGAAAAACAGGCAGGAGGGCAGTGGTGGAGCACGCCTTTAATCCTAGCACTGGGGAGGCAGAGCCAGGCGGATCTCTGTGAGTTCAAGGCCAGCCTGGTCTACAGAGCAAGATCTAGGACAGGCTCCAAAGCTACAGAGAAACCCTGTCTCAAAAAAACAAAAAACAACAACAAAAGAGTTAGTAATGTACTGCTTGGGACAATGACAATCTGCCTGGGCTGGCTTGGAATTTTTTTTTTTTTTTTTTTTTTTTTTTTTTTTTTTTTTTTTTTTTTTTTTTTTTTGTCTAGCATCCTTGAAACAACCAGAGTTATTGGCTTGAGAACAGACTGTCACATGCCTCTAGATTCTTAAAAATTGGATTATGGGGTTAATGAGTAAAAATAATCTGTTTATCAGTGATGTCCAAACTTAAGGAAAAAGGATTGGAAAAGATAACTCTGTTCTGTCATAGTTTATCAATGATGACTAAAGATGAGCAAGAGGAAGTGAAACACATGTCCAAAAACAAAAATGATATGACCTATGTTTTGGAACAACATGAATGTAACCCTGCTAACTAAGTTCTGTTATTAATAAAGAAACACTCTGGCTGTTAGTCAGGCAGGCAGCAAGATTCTCCTGAAAAAAAAAGAAAGAAAAACAGGCCGGAGAACTGACCAAACACACCAGACCTAAAAGGAGTGCCACACCCTCATCTGGCTCCCGAATGAAAAGGACACTGGCCGGGCGGTGGTGGCGGCGGTAGCGGCGGTGGCGGCGGCGGCGGCGGCGGCGGCGGCGGCGGCGGCGGCGGCGGCGGCGGCGGCGGCGGCGCACGCCTTTAATCCCAGCACTCGGGAGGCAGAGGCAGGCGGATCTCTGTGAGTTCGAGGCCAGCCTGGACTACCAAGTGAATTCCAGAAAAGGTGCAAAAGGCGGGGCCGGAAATCCCAGCAACCCAGGAAGCCAAGCTGGGAGGATTGCTTGACCCCAGGAGTTTGGGGCCAATATGGACAACAGAGTGTGACTGTTTCAAAAATAAAGGGAGGGATTGCTTGTTGTCTAATTTGTGGAAACAGAAATCTTATCTACGTAAGTAGAAATAGATACTGAGAGTTAAGATTAACAGCATAAGAAACAAAGGGGACCAAGCCACATTTATTGGTGTAGGCTCGCCAGGAGTATACTTCATGCCACAGGGTGTTGGCTACTCCAACAGTTAAATGAAACATGGAGCAAATTGTGACTCTTGGTGAGTGAATTAGACATTGTAGACCTGCCTTCAGCTTAATGTACAGGAAGGGATTCACAGGCCTAGGGACATTGGAATGTTAGAGGGATTGTCACTTAGGACCTATTTGCCTACACTGGAAGAATCCAGAACACATATCCTCCACCCTTTCATCAATAGTGTGAGAAACAAACTTAGGAAGGGAGTCCCAGCATACTGTCTTTTAAAAAGTTGTTAATCCAGGTGTGATGGCGTGGACCTATAATCCCGGCACTTCGGGGGCAGATGCAGGCGGATCTCTGTGAGTTCAAGGATAGTCTGGTCTACAAAGTGAGTTCCAGGACAGCCAGGGCTACACAGAGAGACTCTGTCTTGGAAAAAAAAAATTATGACAAGGTCTCACTTTGTAGTCCTGGCTAACTCACTATCCTATGTAGACCAGGCTGGCCTTGAACCTGCTAGAAGCCACCTACCTATGTCTCCCGAGTTCTGGGATTGCAGACATGCACCACCATGCTCTGCCATGAGTCTTCCCATGCCCTCCCCCCATGGATCTACCAAGGAAAAGTGAGAAAGAGCTCCCCAGAATGTGGGGGCTATTATGATTTCAGCTGACAAGGTCTTCAACACGTTTTCACTGTCTTGGCTCAGAACTACACCAACTCTCCAGCCCTATGTCACAGTCATCTGTCAGGACCCCAACTTCCTGTCCTTTCCACATGCCATTGCCCTGTGACATGAGTGACAGTGTGATGACGGGACTTCACAGGCAAGAAGGGGCAACTCTTCTCTTTTTTAAGATTTGTTTTTGTTTTGTGGGTAAGAGTTTCCCTGTGACTCCATGTGTGTTACACGCATGCCTGGTGCCCACAGAGGCCAGAAGAGGGTATCAGACCCCCTGAAAATGGAATTGCAGATGGCACCATGTGGGTGCTGGAAACCAAATCCAGGTCCTCTGCAAGAGCAACGTATGGTTCTTAACTACGGAGTCATCTCTCCATCCCCAGGAAGTGGCAACTCTTCTTTGGTACAAATATCATGTGGGTAAGCGGTATGTCTGTCAAAACTTCAGGGGCCTTCTACTTCAATTAATCATTTGTTTGGGTTTAGGTTTGGGTTTTTGAGGTCTTGCTGTGCAGCCCCGGCTGGCTATTAATTTAAGTCCATCCTCATCCCTGAAGCTCCTAGTTTTAAGCCAAGTGTAGTAGAGTATACCTGTAGCCCCAGCACTCAGGAGGCTGAGCCAGAGCATGGCCTTGAGTTTGAGGCCAGCCAGGGCTGCAAAGGGAGTAGCAGGCCAGCCAGGGCTGCACAGAAAGACCCTATATCAGACAAAAGCTGCCAGATTTCAGTGGGGCCTAAAAGAAGACACATCTCTGCAGCAAGCCTGGGCTGCTTTGGAAGTTGCTGTCCCACGAGGGCCATAAGTCCCAACATGTTTGACAGTATCGCGGCGGTTGGCCGACCTTATTGGTGAACCACAGGAACAAAGGGGCTGGAACAAAGTCCTGCTGTCCCCATGGAGAGCTGCGTCTTTGTTGTTCCTGGTATTCTGAAGGCCAGGCTGGTCTGGAAGGCAAAGCTATCCTTCCACCTCAGCCTCCCAACCTCTTCTACTACAAGTGTGGCATCATGCCCAGCCTGATAACCTTTTCAAGAACGTTCATCCTGAAACAGAACATCCCTTCGAGGCCTCAGGAACTCTGTGGAAAGAGGACAGAAAGAATGTGAGAGTAAAGAAAGGGGTGAGCGTAGTATAATGATGGCTCCCAGGCAGGACATGGCCACTGCACGCTCGCTCTCAGCAGATGTTACTCCCTACACAAGATCTGCACAAGTCGGCCCGGCAGCGTTCTTCTGTAGAAGAGGGAGGGGCTGGTGTGGCAGCTTACCGGTGCTGGGGAAGGGAGAGACATTTTCCTCAGTGGTGGACCCACCGGTAAGTTGCCCTGGCTCTGGTAAATAATCCCTCACCCATGCTCCAATGAGTTCAATTGGTTCAAGGAAGGGAGGGAAGGAGAGGGGGAGGGAGGGAAGGAAGAAGAAGAAGTGGTTGAGGAAAGGACAGAGATCAGTGGGAGTAGGAAGAGAACGAGAGAGGGTAATTAAGAGGGAAATGTGAGCCAGGCGGTGGTGGCGCACGCCTTTAATCCCAGCACTCTGGAGGCAGAGGCAGGCAGATCTCTGTGAGTTCCAGGATAGCCTGGTCTCCAAAGCGAGTTCCAGGAAAGGCGCAAAGCTACACAGAGAAACCCTCTCTCGAGAAACAAACAAACAAACAAAAAAAGACAACTCTTACCCTACCCCTGAGGTGTAGTAGAAAATGACTATTGAATCATTCAGTTGATGACGGTTGACGGGAGTCATGTTCTCCAGAAAACTATATGTTCTGAATCAGGCCACCAAGTTAATATGGACCTGAGCTGTCCATTATGACAAAGTGGCTCAAACCAGGTGTTGTGGCACATGTCTACAATCCCAGCACTTGGGAGTTAATAGATCAGAAGTCTAAGAAGTCATTCTCAGCTAATAGTGAGTTCAAGGTCACCCTGGGCTACATGATACTCTGTCTCAAATGCCTACTGTCCCCATTCTACCTACAGCTACACTGTCTTCTGAGCGTGCAGCTACGGCTGTATGAGGATTCCCAATGAGTGATCTATCATTTGATATAAAAAGAGAAGAATCAGATCTGATTCTGCATGAGTGCACACACCATCCATGAAGGAATGGCTACAACACACAGCCTGGAAGACAATAGTGAATGTAAATACCCCCAGCAAGCAGAACTCGAAGCTTCTATTTGTGGACAGAACGTCAGGGATACCCGTATCTCAACTGAAGCTCAGAGCAACCTCAGCAGAGATTTTGATTATGTAAGAGCACAGTTACACATTCTGTAAATGACAGTCAGTCTCCCCCTTCCCCCTCCTGCCTTAATTGTTCAATGGGCTCATGAGTTAAACAATCATGGTGGCAGGGGTGAAGGTTCATCATAGGCCCAGGAACACGGACAGTCACTCTCCGAGGCGGACTCAGCTACAGTCACTGGTGAGTGCCCAAGTTCCCAGCAGCAGTGTCACCTCCTTGCTGTGGCACCATTCCTTTAAGTAAGCAGCCAGTCACCTGTGTCGGGTTGATTACATTAGACTGCTCAGTCGTGGAAAAAGTAAAACATGTTTGCTCTCCTCAGAACAGACACTCACTCTGGGAAAAGACTTGTCTTCCTCAGACGGAATGCTTTTATGAAAACCGTCAGCCATGGGCTTGTATACACTGCCTTAACATCACTGCAGTATTCAAACCAGCATTGCTTCTGGTTGAGGAACCCAGCTCACAGCAAGCCGTGTGGCAAAGAGTTCCTGCTCATGGAATTTATGTCTTACCATGGTCTCCATAATTCTGCAGCAATTGGCTTGGTTTGAAAGTACAGATATGTCTCCAGTAAGGTGATAATACCTTGCATGGTTGGAGCCATGTGCTCCAGGAACTGTGTGTGTTCAGGCATCTGATCCACGGTGCTGCTTTTCCCATAGCCAAGAGTCACATAGCCAGGAATCAAGAGGTAGAGATGGAAGTGGAACCACTCACTATCATCCATAATGACCTACAAACAAAATTCTGTTTCCTGTTCCTACAGCTTGAGGCTCTATGAATCTCAACTACGGAGGGAGGGATGTGTCTATCAAAAGATATAAGGATGATTCCAACTGAACGTAAAATTAAATGTGCCACCTAGTCACTCTGGACTCTTCATTTCTCTGAATCAACAAGCAAGGATTGGGATTACTGCTGCTGCTGGTGACTGGTCCTGACTTCCAAGGAAAAATCAGAATGTTATTCCACTATGGAGGTAAGAACATGTATGTAAGGAATGGCGGACAGCTCAGGTGTCTCTTAGTATTTCAATGCCCAAGACTAAAGCCAATGGAAATCTACAAAAACCCAATCCTGGCATAAGCATACATGGCCTAGATCCTTCAGGAATGAAGAGAGTTGACTCACTCCAGGGTTGTCTATGATAGCATTTCAGTGTGCCCCTCCCCACCACAAAAAGAGCCACAACCAATCAAGTAAGATGATTGTGAAGGCAAAGGAAACACAGAATGGGTAACAGAAGGATGTATAAATATCAGCTATGACCATCTGACCAGTTACAGAACTGGAATGGTCATTATCTTAGTTTCCCGTGGCCATGATAAAATACTCTGACCAAACAACTTAGGGGAGAAAAGTCTTATTCTAACTTACATTGTTCATCATAGCAGGAATGTCACAACAGCAGAATCTTGAGAAAACTGCTCACATGACTTCTGCATCTTTATGGCACCACCCACATTTCAAGTGGGGATTCCCACTTCAATTAACCCGGTTAAGAAAACCCCTTGCAGGGATGCTGTGATGGCTGGTTTTCATTGTTGATTTAACAGAAGCTAGAACCACCTGGGAAGAGTCTCAATGGGGGATCGTCTAGATTAGGTGGACCTATGAGGGCATGTCCTGCCGGGAGGCATGGTGGTGGTGGTGGTGTGTCTTGATTGTGTTGACTGAAGTGGGAAGACCTCAAAGTGGAGGGCACCATTCCCTGGGTTGGGTCCTGACTTGTGTAAGAAGAGAGAGCTGAATGGTAAGCATTTATTCTCCATCTGCTCCTCATGGCGGCTGTGAGTACCGCAAGTTCCGTTCTCGACTTCCCGGCAATGATAGACTATGGACTGGGATTGTGAGCTAAAATAATCTTCTCCCTGTCTTAGTTACGGCTTCTATGGCTGCACTAAATCACCCTGACCAGAAGAGGAGGAGGGGCTTATTTGGCTTACGTGTTCTGATCACAGTCCACTGAGGGAAGCTAAGGCAGGGACTCAGACTGGGTGGGAGCCTGGAGGCAGGAGCTGAGGCAGAGGCCTGCAGGCAGGAACTGAGGCAGAAGCCATGGAGGGGGGCTGCTTACTCACTTTGCTCAGCCTGCTTTCTTATAGCACCAACCAGCCCGCCAGCCCAGGGATGGCACCGCCCACAGTGGGCGGGGCCCTCCCACATCAATCACTAACAAAATGCCCTCCAGTCTTGCCTACAGCCAGGTCTTATGGAGGCATTTTCTCAGTTGAGGCGCCCTCCTATCCAATATCTCTAGCCATAAAACTATATATATATATATATAAACAAATAGCACACTTTTAAAAAATGGGCTGCGGGGGATGGAAAGATGGCTCAGAAGTTAGAAGAGAGGACCAGAGTTCAGTTCCCAGCACAGGCTCAGATTGTTCCCAGGACCCACATCATGTGTCTCACAAACACCTAACTCGAGCTCCAGGGGGTCTAATGCCTTCTTCTGGCCTCCCTGACACATGTGGCATACACCCAGATAAAAATAATTCTTGAAAAATAAAAAATAGGGTGTGGGGAGATGGCTCAGTGGTTAAGCACACTGACTGCTCTTCCAGAGGACCTGGGTTCAATTCCCAGCACTCACATGGTGGTTCACAACTGTCTGTAACTTCAGGATCCAACACCCTCACACAAACATACATACAGGCAAAACACCAATGCCCATAAGATAAAAGATAAATAAATTTAAAAAATAAAAAGGAATGGCTGCTTCCACATTTTCTCTCGGTCTGAAATCTTAAAGGTGCTGTTCCTTTCCTTTCCTGTATCCACTGGGTTAGCTATTTTTGTGTCAACTTGACACAAGCTAGGCCCACTTAGGAAGAGGGACTCTCAACTGAGAAAACACCTCCATCAGACTGGCCTTAGGTAAGTCTATGGGGCACTGTCTCAATTAAGGAATGAGGGAGAGCTCCCTCTCTGTTGCTGATACCACTCTTGGGCAGGTGGGCCTGGGTGCTCTAAAAAAGCAGGCTGAGCAAGCCATGAGGGGCAAGCCAGTGAGCAGCATCCTCCACAGCCTCCGCAGCAGCTCCTGCCCTGACTCCCTTTGTGATGGACAATGACCAGGACTTGACAACCGAAATAAGAACTTCCCTCCCCATGCTGCTTTTGGTCATGGTGGTTTTTTTGTTTTACTTTGATTTTGTTACATTTTGTTTTTTTTTATCATAGCAATAGAATCCCTAACACATCTGATTTCTATAAATCCATACTTAGACAAGTAGAACTCCCCTGGTTCCTCCCCTAGGATGTTCTGATAAAGCAGCTGGCTCTATTAAACTTTAAGAGCCAAAATAGGTGAATTTAGGCTCAATGCATTTTCATTCCACGAGAGGTTAGAAACCTAGCTGTTGTAGGCAGCTATATCTACACCTCTCAAGTTTACACTGCACAGGATTGGCACCGAGTGGGTCCACTAATTTCACATCTAGAAGTTTATCCTACATAGAAATTTATAGGGGCTACAAGTAAAGGCAATTGCTGCCCAGCCTAACAACCCAAGCTTGATCCCTGGGACCCACATGGCGGAAGGAGAGAACTGACACCCGCAAGTTGTCCTCTGACCCCCCATTTGTGAGCTCAGGCATGCACATGCATGCCAGTATACATGCAAATATATGAAATATAATCATTTTAATGAGCTGAGATATCGCTTAGAGTACAGCCCATCCCTATAGTATGTATAAGGATCTAGATTCCATCTCTAGTCTCACACACACACATACACACACACACACACACACACACTTCTTAGGAAGATAGGGTAGTGGGTAGCGAAGCAGATGCTACATGCCTATATTCTAATCACTCAAGAGGCTGAGGCAAAAGGATGGCTGCAAGTTTGAGATCAGCCTGGTCTACACAGTTAGTCTGAACTACATAGCAGGACCCTGTCTTGAAGAATGTTTTTAATGCCAGGAGTGTTGGCTCCGACTTTTGAGGCCAGCATTTGGGAGGCAGATGCAGGAGTTCACGGCCATCCTGTGCTACACAGTAAGTTCGAAGCCAGCCTGAACTACATGAGGCCCTGCTCCCAAAACAAAACACAAAGAGTTGTATTAGGTAATATAAGCAGTAACCTTGCACTCCAGGGTTTCAATAGCATAAAGGTTTATTTTTTGTGCAAGGTCAGTGTGATGCCAGCTGCAGGCTTTCTCCCTCTACCAGCCATGCCACACAGAACAGGTGGCTTTTGTAAGGTGAGAGGAGGCAGAAATTGGAAAGCTCACTGACCCTTTAACATAACCCTGGCTTAGAAACAATACACTTCAACCTTGCTTACAGTCATTGGCCAGAACTAATTACCTGGCCTGACCACGGAAGCAGAGCAGTTATAGTGCCACACACAGAAACGAGAGGACAGCTGTCCAGGAGATTGTGTTTCAGAAGTATGATAAGAAGGAAAAGAAGAAGGCAGTAACTTGAGAGAAGGGGGAGGGTCTTCCAAGATGTAAAGCCCTGCAGATGATAACAGACAGAATTCAAAGGGTCAGTTGAGATGACTTTCTATGGCTTCAACATGTTCCCCAAGACTCATATGTTGAAACTTAATGGTCAGTGTGTTCATATTAAAAGGTTGAAGGTTGAAAATGTGGCTCATGGGCTGGAGAGATGGCTGGGCTGGAGAGATGGCTCAGAGGTTAAGAGCACTGACTGCTCTTCCAGAGGTCCTGAGTTCAATTCCCAGCAACCACATGGTGGGTGGCTCACAACCACCTGTAATGAGATCTGGTGCCCTCTTCTGGCCTGCAGTCATATATGCTGTATACATAATAAATAAATAAATCTTTAAAAAAAAGAAAAGAAAAAAAAAATGTGGCTCATTTGATAGGGTGCTCGCCTAGCATGCAGGAAGGCCTGGATTCAGTCTTCCCCAACCAGGCATGGTATTACAGGCCTGTTATCCTAGCACTCACTCCCTGGGGGCATGAGGACCAGAAGTGGAAGTCTGATGACCAGAAGTTCAAGGTCATTCTGGGCCACTGTATATTGAGTTCTAGGCCAGTGTGGGCTATAGGAGACTCTCTCAGGTTGGGCCTGTTGGAGATGACTAAATCCTGAAAGTGGAGATCGAAAGCCTGGAATTGTAGCTCAGTTTGTAGAGTGCTTGCATAGTACACACAAAGTCTTGGGTTTGATCCCCAGCACCACACAAGCCATGTGTGATGGGACATACCTGTAATCCCAGAAGTAAGAAGATGGAGACAGGGGGACCGGAAGTCCAAGGTCAGCCTTTGCTACATATCAAGTTCAAGGTCAGCCTGTGTTACATGAGAACATGTCTCAATAAAATAAAAAAATGTTAAATAGGGTTAGGAATGTAGCCCAGGATGTATAAAGCCCTAGATTCCATTTCCAGCACCACATAAAATAAAACCAGGCATGGTGGCATGCTTGCTTGGCTCCCTCTCTCTGTCTCTGTCTCTCTCTGTCTCTCTCTGTCTGTCTCTCTCTCTCCTTCTTTGCTGTGTTTAGATGGAACCCATGGTCTTGTGCATGTTAGGCAAGGACTCTACTACCGTAGCTTTAGGATTTTTGTTGTTGTTGTTGTTTTGTTTTGTTTTGTTTTTTGGTTTTTTGGTTTTTTTCGAGACAGGGTTTCTCTGTGTAGCTTTGTGCCTTTCCTGGAACTCGCTTTGGAGGCCAGGCTGGCCTCGAACTCACAGAGATCCACCTGCCTCTGCCTCCCGAGTGCTGGGATTAAAGGTGTACGCCACCACCGCCCAGCAATAGCTTTAGGTTTTTGTTTCTTTGTGAAAAGAAATGTCAGAAAGGTAGTAGAGGTCAGAGAACCACTTTAAGGAATGGGTTCTCACCTTCCACCAGTGGGCCCTAGGGATTGAACTTCCAACTCTCAGCAATCCTCCTGTGTCAGCCTCTCAAATATTAGAATTACAGATATGTGTCAACACACCAAACCTCATCTTTGTATTTTGAAGGTCAAAATATGACTTAAGTTCTCAGTGACTGTGTTTAATTATAAGGAAAAGATCATATAACCAATCTCTTTCTCTCTTTCTCTCTCCCTCCCTCCCTTAAAAAAAAGGAAGACAGTATAAACCGAGTGTCATGAATCACTACTAATACTGTAACTAAGTTAGTGTGTCTTACTCAACAATTTTTTTAAGTGAATGTAAATAGAAATGATCAGAGAATGTGTGGTAGTGTGTATTGAATATATACGTGAGTAGTGCACATATTTATTGTTTCAATGTTTGTTTGTTTGTTTGTTTGTTTTTGGTTTTTCGAGACAGGGTTTCTCTGTGTAGCTTTACGCCTTTCCTGGAACTCACTTGGTAGCCCAGGCTGGCCTCGAACTCACAGAGATCCGCCTGCCTCTGCCTCCCGAGTGCTGGGATTAAAGGCGTGCGCCACCACCGCCCGGCTGTTTCAATGTATTTTTACAGTAGATCCCAGTTAGTTTTTTCAAAAATAATTTTATTTTATGTATATGGGTGTTTTGCTTGCATGTATGTCTGTGTACAACTTGTGTGTCTGATGCCTTCAGAGGTCAGAAGAGGGCATCTGACCCCCTGGAACTGGAGTTACCACATGTGTGCTGAAAATCAAACCAAGGCAGTGCTCCTAACTGCTGAGCCGTCTCTCTAGCCCCCTAGTTAACTTTTTTTGAAAGTTTGGAAGCAGAAGTCCTAGAGAAACTCTCACTGTTGGTTAAAGAAGAGTGTCCAGCGCAGTATGGGCTAGCCTGGGACACATCAGGAAACCTTGTCTCAGAAGAAAAACCAACAAAAAAGATAGTGCCAGGTCCCTGTTTCCACGGCCATTCAATACACTGAGCGCCACCTCGCAGACAAGTGGTGGAAGTGAAAGCTGGCCAAACACTGGGTGACGCCAGCCCTCCCTGAGGAAAAAGACCAAACATCGACAAAGGAGATGCTCAGAAGCCAAAATGCCATCCATCCTATGCATTCTTCGTGCAAACGCCCGAGGAAGGCTCAGGGAGCGGCGCTTGGAAGCCTCAGTCAGCTCCTCAGAATTTTCCAAAAAGTTCTGGGAGAGGTGGAGATCATGTCTCCAGAGAAAAGGGAACCACTTGAGGCAAAAGAGGGCCAGGCTGTCATGTTCTGAGTATTGCCACCAATTGCATCCCTGCTTATCCGCTGTGATGTAGAACTAGGAGAGAGCTGGAATCCCACTGCACACACCGGCAGCTTTAGGAAAATAAGGATATTACTGTCTACAGAGAAAAAGGAAATTCTGGTGAATCAAAAAGAGGAACTGCCAAGGCTGAAGACTAAGAGGAAAGACCAGGAGGAGGAGGAGGAGGAGGCGGTGGCCACTCTCAGGTCTAACAGTTATTTCTTCTTCCTCTTCGTCTTCTTCTTCATCTTCTTCTTCTCCTCCTCCTCCTCCTCCTCCTCCTCCTCCTCCTCCTCCTCTTCCACCTCTTCTTCTTGAGACAGGGTTTCTCTGTGTAGCTTTGACACCTTTCCTGGATCTCACTCTGTAGCCCAGGCTGGCCTCGAACCCCTCTGCCTCCCACATGCTGGGATTAAAGGTGTGTGCCACCATCGCCCGGTGTCAATTACTTCTTCTTTTCTATAAAGCATGTAATTCCTCTGCACACAACTCACTAGTATTAAGGATAAGAAAATTGAAATCAAAGACTTTTTTAAATAGGTGTCTTAGTTAGGGTTCCTATTGCTGTGATTAAAAAAAAATACCTAGGGCCCAGGCATATATGTATATGGCAATAATATCTGAGGAAGAAGAGACTATCGACTTGAGTGAATGGAGGGACTAGAAGGAGTTGGAAGGAAGCGACTAAGAAGGAGATGGAAAGGGGGAAAAGTATGAGGGAAAGTGGTATAATTATATTTTAATTAAAATGTTTTGGGTAACTGTTGCCTTGCTTGCTGACCTTGACCTTGATATCCTCCCTATGCTAATTCCCTGCCGGGTTTCACCCTCCTGAATGCTTAAGGGAAGTTCCTTGTTTGTGTATCCTACATAATGGGCGTTAGCAGCTTAGATGCAAGATTGTAAAACGTAGCGAACTTCTGCCCTCCGGGGTTCTCCCACTGTGCTGTAAGCCTGTATTTAAGACCTCTTCTCTCCTTCAATAAACAGCATTCAGCCATTAAATAAAAAAAAAAAATAGAAACAGTCATTAAAAGTCTCCCCCCCCCAAAAAAAAAAACCAGAAAGAGTTTATTTGTCTTAAACTTTTGCATCACAGTTCACTACTGAAGGAAGGAACTCAAGTTAGGGCAGGAACCTGAGACAGAAGCAGAAGCATGGAGGACACTGCTTACTGGCTCAACCCCCTTTGCTTACTCAACCTGCCTTCTTATATAATTCAGGACCATGTGCCTTTAATCCCAGTACTTGGGAGGTAGAAGCAGGTAGACCTTTTGAGTGCAAGGCCAACCTGGTCTACATAGGCAGTTCCACACCAGCCAGGACTACAGTGAGACCCTGTCTTAAAAGAAATAATAATAAAATTAAAAAGCCAGATGTGGTGGCTTGCATCTGTAATCCTAGCATTCCTATGTCAAAATGGGATCCAGTGATGGAAGAACTGGCCAGTATTTCAAATATGCAGTCCTTGGGTGTCTGTGTCAGGAAAGTCAAAGTTCAAAGCCAGATCGAGATGGGGATGGAGAAACGGCTCAGTGGTTAAGCGCGCTTGCTGTTCTTGCAGAAGACCCAGGTTTGGTTCTGAGCACCCGCAAACATCTGTAACTGCAGTTCCAGGAGGTCAAACATCCTGCTATGGCCTCCTTGGGCACTGCATGCATACAGCGTACACACAGACAAGCAGGCACAAACACATTCAAACGAGCAGGGCGGTGGTGGTGGTGCAGGCCTGTAATCCCAGCACTTGGGAGGCAGTGGTGCAAAACCTAGGTTCAACTCCCCAGGACACAAGCGGGGGCGGGGAGGGGGCTTTAGAAAAAAGTACCAAGTGCTATGGAAGTGTAAGCCATAGCTGAACTCCTTACGACAAGAAATTGTGAATCCCTTTGTTACATACTCCCGTAGTGTCACTTTTCCTGGAGTCACCGGTGGGAAGCGAGATCGGAAAGTTGCATAGGAGGAAAGGACTTATACTTTCTGACTCAGGGGACCCTACTGTTTCAACTTTCATCATGAACATGCATTACTCAAGCGGTGCCAAAACTAATCTAATTGTTAATTAAAACAGCAAATGTTAAATAGGCTGTTTTTAATATAAATAGGCATATCCTAATTTCATTGCCTCCTGAGAGAAGGTCGCCTTTTACTATAGGAAAGGAACTGCATAAGGAGTAGGGTTGGAGCTCGGGCGGGAAAGCATGCACGCGGACCGGGTTCGAGCCCCAGTGCGCGAACAACCGAAAGGCACCCGTACGGGAAAGGGCTACGTAGAATAAGAGGGTCAAATAGTGTTCTTGGGCCCCTGGGCTCCCCCAGACCCCTCGGCAAAGGCTTGGGGACTGCAGGACCCTCCCCAGAGGCGCCGTTAGGGGGCGCTCGCGAGGCGGCAGCAGGCATTCGCGCCTCTCCGTTACATGCCCCAGTAACCCCAGCGCCGGCGACCGAGAGTAACCTCGCGGTCTGGTGACGCCCCCGCACCCCCCCGCCCCGACTCTCGCCTGCTCCTGTCTCAACCAATGGGAAGGCGGCGAGCGAGCCGGCCGGACACCCGGCCGACCCACTCCTTCCCCGAGCCGTCCGGACCGAGTTGTACAGTCACCGCGCCTCGCGCTCCGGGCTGCTCCAATAGCAGCGAGGTCGCGATCACAGGCCCCGCCCTGCCGCCCCGGCCCGTTTCCCTTCCCCACGGGAGTCACCTTTGCCTTACAAACGCTCGGCCCCGCCCTCTTCCTACCTTGCCGCGCTCGGCCCCGCCCCTTGCTGGCTCGACCAATAATCGGGTGGGTCTAGAGGCACTGGGCGGGCCCGCAGCCAATGCGCACGCCGTGGGCGGGCCCCCGGCCGGAATTGGGGGTGAAGCCACCGCGTTCTGCCCACATTCGGGGCGCGGAGCTGGGGGTCCCCGGGGGGCGCCCGCAGTTAAGATGGCGTCTGCAGCGGACGGGGACGTGGGAGAGGCTCTGGAGCAGATGCGGGGGCTGTGGCCGGGTGTCGAGGATCTGAGCCTTAACAAGTTGGCGTCGTCCCTGGGCGCGTCGGAACAGGCGCTGCGGCTCATCATCTCCATCTTCCTGGGTAAGGACCCTCCTGTCTGCCTCTGCCCCCTCGCGGAGTCCCAGGGAAATTGGCAGAATGGGGACGGGACCTGCCTGTCTGCCCCGAACCACCCAGGAGGGCTTTGGGAGTGCGGGTGTAGGTCCTCAAGCACACCAGCCAGCTATCGAGGGGGAGACACAAGTCTTGTCTCGAGTCTGGGGGTGCCGTACCTCTTGCCATTCTCTTTGGCCCATGTTGTGTGCCCTTTGGCCCCTCAGTCATGGATATGCCGTACCGTGGCTCCGCGACCTGTGTCTGTCTGTGGCTCTCGAGAGTTTGACTCTGACCATGAGTACTGCTTATCTGTTGTTAACAGCCCCTATCGTACGCTCCTCTTACAGTAGGCATATGCCCTCGAACTCAGGATATTTTAGCCCTACGGGCCTCCTCAGCCCCACATTCCATACGTCTTCTCAGTCTATGTGCATTGCCAACGTATGTTGTACTTTCATCTCTTTTCTTTCCTGTTTCGAATATTTTCTTATACCATACTGTTTTTCCCCATTAGCCATCCACCTGTCATTTATTCTGGAATATGCTCTTATACTGGGCTTGGGAAACAGGACTATAACACCCTTAAAAACTCCATGCTTGTTCCAAGTGACTATTATTCATATGGTTCAAAGGATGTGATGTGTCTGAATTTATGTCACAACAAGCTGTATTATAACTGTTTTATAGGCTTTTTTTTAAAACCACATTCTTCAATGTTTTTAATACACAGAGGTAGTGTGGTATGATGAGAAAGCATTGACTTTAAGGTCAAAGGAATCTGGCCCACCCTTGTCACTGCTCACAGATGATGGGACCCTGGGCAAGCCCTTTAATTCTGCGTCTAATTTTCTTATGTATGAAATGAGGACAGCTGTACTGTGCCTAGCACTGAATTGCTGTAAAGTCTTCCAACAATTCATAAGTCAAGATCAGAGATGACAGGCTTGGTTCAGTAGGTTTTTGAGTAGTTGAAACTTTTGGGGAAGGCTGTACAACTTTAACTTGAGAGAACATTAAGTGAACGCTCAGTGAAAGGTGTCTGGGGCAAGAGTGGAGGGCTAACAGATAGGAACTGTCGGAAGTTTGTGATAAACTGGGTGTGGTGGCTTCTGCCTCTATGTCCCAGCACTCTGGTGCTGAGGCAAGAGAATTGTGAGCCTGGGCTAATGGTGTGAGACCCTCTTTAAAAAAAAAGTTTAAAAGAAGATTGGGCTGGTGTGGGGGGGTTTAAATTTCAGAAAGAAATTTGGAATTTATCCAGGAGTCAGTAGAGACATTGACATATAATATCACCAGAGGGTGCTAACCCAATCTAGATAATGGCAGGAGCTTTAATTCATATTTAAACAACCACTGCTAATACCATTGTTATTTGCCTATTATATATCACACCAAGATGATCTTCTTTTCTTCTGATAAAGGCTATCTTCCTTGGTAGGATCCTCAGGTTCTAGAGGTGGGTGGGATCTTAAGTGGTGCAGTTTCCTAATCCAGTGTCACTCAGACATTACCCAAATTTCTTTCTTTCTTTCTTTTTTTTTTTTTTTGAGTTGAGGACCGAACCCAGGGCCTTGCACTTGCTAGGCAAGCGCTCTACCACTGAGCTAAATCCCCAACCCGACATTACCCAAATTTATCAGCATCCCATATCTTTGGCTTTACGTACCACAGCTTGGAGCTGGTTACTCTTTGAACCTTGCTCTGACCCAGTTTATTGGAGCTAAGATTGGCAATTAAGAATGCTTACATTCATTAGGTAGGAGGTCCTCTGCTGCTTTCTCAACTGTGTATTGAAAGTCTAAGACAAGCAGCTCAGCCTGTTAAGTGGAACTAAGGTTGGAATTAGGACTTGGAACCCGCGTTTGTATGCTGACATCAAATACTGCCAGGCGCTGCTATGTGCTGTCACAAAAATAAGCTGACTAGGAAATCATCTCCATGTCCTACCCCACTTCTTTCATCTTCTGTCATAATGACACGTAATCAAAGTAATAAGTACCTGGCACATCACCACATTTCCAAGTCTTCTTGCCAGGTATTCATTCTGCTTCATTCTGCCATTCCCAGGGCCTCCCTTCCCTTTGCCCATACACTGTTTCCTTTGGTAATTGGTAGGATTTCTCATTTTCATATCAGTCCTGGCTCTAACGCATCCTAGACAAGCACTGTACCACTGTACTGCATTCCCAGCCCAACTATGTGTCTATATATGATGGTATTTCTAGGCATAGGTTAAATATGTACATGTAAATATAAATTGATACAGTTGGACTGTACATGAAGATTATGTTTTTCCGGTAAATACATTTTCCTTATAGAGGTGTTTTTGTTTGGTTGTTTGGGGTTTGGTTTTTGGTTTTTGGAGACAGGGTTTCTTTGTGTAGCCTTAGCTGTCTTGGGACTCGCTTTATAGACCAGGCTAGCCCTGAACTCACAGAGATTCACCTGCCTCTGCCTCCTGAGGGCTGGGATTAAAGCATGTGCCACCACCGCCAGGCCCTTATAATATTAAGCTATAATTCCAGCACTTGAGAGTGGAGGCAGAGGTATCACGGTCATCCTTTTCGGCACAGAACGCTTGAGCCCAACCTGGGCTGCATGGAACGTGCCTCAAAGAATCAAATAAAAACAAACAAATGGGGCTACAGAGGTAGATCAGAGGTTAAGAGTGCTTGCTGATCTTCCAGAGGACCCAAATTCAGTTCCCAGCACCCACATCATGGAGCTCACAACTGTAACTACAGCTCTAGGGGATCTGGCACCTCTGGCCAATGCCGGCAACTACATTCACCTGCACATACCCACACACAAGTACTCAGAATTAAAAATAATAAAAATTAGTCTTAAGACAGTGGTGAGCTGGAGAGATGGCTCAGAGGTTAAGAGCCCTGGCTGCTCTTCCAGAGGTCCTGAGTTCAGTTCCCAGCACCCACGTGGCAGATCACAACTGTCTGTAACTCCAGTTCCAGGAGATCCAACACCCTCACAGAGACACACATGCAGGCAAAAATACCAGTGCATATAAAATAAAAATAAAGCATTTAAAAAACTAAGAAAGAAAAAGAAAACAGTGGTGAGGCGTTGGGAACTGAGCTCCAGCCCAGTTTTCTACTTTCTCTGCCTAAGCTCTGTGGGTTGAAGAATATTAAAACACTGGCTTTCTGATCTCCTTGCTAAAGACCTATGATGAGAAATAATACTTTCCATAGTGTATAAATGTAACTGGAAACACGTTTCAGGAAACACTGTTGGCCCTTACTGTCTTTTTTTTTTTTTTTTTTTTTTTTCATATCATTTGTGCCCCCTGCATTGAACTCATGATCTATTAATGAGTTATGGAGAGAAATCTGAAAAGTCCTAATCCAGAGAATATAATTTGAGAGAGGAAGGTGGGAGTGTTAGGTATTGAACCCAGGACTTCACACACACTAAGCAAGTACGCTATCACTGGGCTACATCCTCCAGCTTGGTTTGTTGTTTTAATTTTTTTGTTTGTTTGGTTGGCTGGTTGGTTGGTTTTGTGAGACAGGGTTTCTCTGTGTAGTTTTGGTGCCTGTCATGGATCTTGCTCTGTAGCCCAGGCTGGCTTCGAACTCACAGAGATCCACCTG
Source organism: Peromyscus eremicus (assembly GCF_949786415.1). Taxonomy (NCBI): domain Eukaryota; kingdom Metazoa; phylum Chordata; class Mammalia; order Rodentia; family Cricetidae; genus Peromyscus; species Peromyscus eremicus. Next base: position 134,681,620 of record NC_081418.1, read on the forward strand.
GTTGTGACTGCTAGGATTAAAGGCATGGGCCACCACTACCTGGCTCATTTTTGTTTTTGAAGCAGTGTTACTATGTAGCCCTGACTCATCTGAAACTCACTATGTATACCAGATAGGACCGAACTCACTGAGATCTGCCTGCACCTCGCTGGAGTGCTGGGATTAAAAGTGTGCTCCATCACCAAACTTGCCTCACCACCTTGTAATTTTAACATTCAGTACATAAGGCCAGAGTGTACGTAAATTCAGTACATAAGGCTGTGTGGACTGCTGTCTTGGAGTACTTTGAACAGCCAGAAGACTACTGATATGGACATTTGTGTTAAGTGTGATTGCAAGGTTGCTAAAGATGAATTTTGCTATGAGCCCTAGTGCTGACAGATGCTACTGGGAAACATCCCCCTTCAACAACTTGGGTTTCATCATTCCTTAACATAATTTGTAACATGAATTCTTTAATAAATTCAACAAGGTATACCTGCTATGGACAAGTAGTGTTCTTGATGCCACAGGGCAGGGGCAGTGGGAGCAGTATGTGTAATAAAACTGTGCACTCAGACATTATGGTCTGTCAGGACAGGGCGTGAGATCAGTGTCCGGACCCGAATAAAAGGCAGAGACCTAAGTGCCAGAAGAAGTACAAAGCACTATGAGATTTATAGATGGAACATTTCATAAATAATGAACTTTGGATATTGAGTTAGATTTCTTCTTTAGGCTCAGATAGTAAAACTTAGGAAGTATGTGAGCACTTAGGAGCCTGATGCAGGAGGATCACCACTAATTCAGGGCCAGCCTGGACTACTGAATGACACTGTCTCACCAAAACAAAAACAAAATTTTCGTTGATGTTTGATTTTTGAACGGGGAATGCTGTGCCTGGAGCTATAACTGGGGGGGGGGGGGGAGGTGATGTACAAAAGTGACTTAGAAAGAGGTAAGGAATCGGGATCCAGATGACTCCTCCAAGTCCAGGTGGATCCACTAAGGGAAGAACACATCTCTGAGATTTGGGGAATGCAGAGTTGTTGGAAAGGTGGATTCTGAAAGTACTTTTATCTGCGTAGCTGGTGTTGCCAGAAGCCAAAGACTCCACCTTGTCACCTCCCTGTCCACACCCCAGTCACCAGTTCCTGTCAGTGCAACCAACAAATTGTATCTCCAGTTCGTCTCCCGATCACCCTCTGTCTTCAGAACTGCCCACCCACACCCCAAGCAGCCTCCTGACTGCTGTCTGATTCTCCTCTTGCCCCTTCCGGTCTCCTCTCCAAAAGCAGCCTGAGTCATCCGATCCCGTGCGTCTCCTGCCCTGCACCACCATTCAGGGGCTTCCATGCCTGGCTGGTGAGCCCCTGCCTGTTCCTCCAGCCTCGTTGAAACACATGCATAGCCGTTAGCCACGTGGCCTCTCTTCAGTTCCTCAGGGAAGGCAGTAAGCCCTGCCTGTCCCCCGAACCTCTGTACACACTGACCCTACTGCCCACGAAGCTCTTTACTCAGTTACTCACTTGACACATCTGTCCACCTTTTGGGTCTCACATCAAATTGTTGCTTCCTCGGAGCGTTCTTTCCTGACTCACATTTGGAGTCCTGTCCCTTGTTACATTTTCTTAGGCTGAATAAATATCCTTCCAACCATATATTACGACTAGTTCACCACAGTGTACTCAGAGTTTATAATGTAGTAATAAATAGTTGTTGTTTAAGTGAAGGTATGAATGAGTGATTTGGAAACAGATGAACTGGAAAAAGTAATCCCCCCTCAAAAAAGATTGGGTGCGGTGGTGCACACCTGTAATTCCAGCATTCAAAACAATCATGAGTCTTGGCTGGCCTGGGACCCTAAACCAAGGACCTGGTATGTAGCCCAGTGGGAGAGCAATGGTCCTCCAGCAGTACTACCCAAGGTACACAAGGTCTTCAGTTCCATCCTCAGCATATCAGTGACGCCCGGGAACCGACTTTCATCTTCTGCCTAGACAGCGAGGCACAGAGATGAAAAAGAAAGTCAGGTGCCGTCAGTGCCGGGTTGCAATCTAGTTTGAAATTTAATTTAAAGAAATTGTAAAACCTGAGCATGAATTTGGGAAAGAAGTCCAGCAGGTTCAGACAGGGCGGGGTTGTGGCTCAGTTGATGGGAGGCCTGGGTTTGATCTCCAGCCCTGAATAAACCAGCTGTGGTGCCCCAGGAATCCCAGTACCCAGGAGGGGGAGGAAGGAGGCCCAGGATCAGCCTCAGTACCAAGCAGACTCGAGTCCAGCCTGTGCTACCTAAGGCGGGGGTGGGATGTAAGTTCGGTTTCATAATTGAATCAGCTAGGACATGAAATGCTGCTGCAGGAAAGCTTACAGAAGTGAACCTAATCCTTTAGGTTAATGTTGATACCCCTTAACAACAGGAGAAACTACTATTATTATCCTGTTTATTTTGTGAGATGGCGTCCCAGGTAGCCCAGGCTGGCCTGGATCCTTCTACCTCCATCTCCCAAGTGCTGAGATTGTAAGTGAACACCACCACCCTGGGCTTTGTAGCTGCCGTTTATTAAGGCTTTGCTGTGTACCAGACATGGTCCTAAGTGATCCTCAGGCAGTTCTCTGAAACTTACTGCCAAGTCTCCTAAGATGGCTACATCACTGTCATGATTTCCCTTGTACAGATTAGAAACTGGGGGCCAGAAGGATGAGTTACTTAAGATCACACCTCTCCAGCTGGTGTCCATGTTCATGACCATGTCGGGATTGGGTGGAGCTGGTAGAGGTACAAAATACCAGTGTCCTCCATAAACTTTCTGTTGACTCTGTGGTTAACCAAGGTGTAATCAGCACATAGACTACCTCGGCATCCCGAGCCGGAGCTGGCCAAATGGAACAGATGGCCACTCTGCCTAGCATGGGGTTCTGTGAGTGTGGCCATGGCCATAGCTTTCTTGACTGGCTGCTCAAAATTGCAGTTAGGAGTAGGAATTCTTTCCTTGGAGGCTCCGGATTTGTATCATTAATGTTAGTGACTTTTAAAATCAAAACCAAACGAGGCCCACAGGTTAGCTCCCCATGAACCGGAGTCACCAGCTAGTCCTTCAGGGAATAATCCATCGTTCAGTGCAGCCTTTCCGGGGGTAGCATTTAAATCATGACATAAAGACATCAAAGCTAAGGAGGTGAACAGCTAAACAACTGGGATTTCTGACTATGACATACACAACTATAGAACAGAGATATGTCCTAAATGACTTCCACAGGCCCTGCGAATTCGCAAAGTCTGGGTATGTCATAGGACTTTTGTGTTCCTGAACTTCATGCTAATTCATAGCCACAGATTTCCTCAGCATCTGAAGCTTCCGACTTGAGATCTGTTTGTGTGTGGCCAGGGATGACCTTGAACTACTGGTCCTCCAGCCTCCACCTCCCAGGTGCTGGGAAAGCCAGTGTGTGCTCCCACACCTGACTCAGGACTGCTTGATGGTGTGAGCTGATTAGATGTCCCATTGTACCTCAGGCTGGCCTGGAAACCACCTGGTAGCCCAGGCTGGCATCAGACTCACAGGAATCCACCTGCCTCAGCCACCTGTCACACCTAGTTTGCCTCTTGCTTTTTGTTTTATTTGATACCAGCCTTGCTTAACAGGCACTAGACTAGACTCACACCATTAGGAAGGCTTCGAATTTCTTCTTCTCTTGCCTCAGCATCCGCAGTATCTGATATCACAGGCCTGCACCACCGGGCCTGGTTGAGTAATCTGGGACTGTTGTTTGAAACTGGGTCTTGTCTTCAGCCCAAGGTGGCTGTGGACTCAAAGTCCGCTTGCCTCAGCCTCCAGGTGCTGGAATCACAGACTTACCACCACGCCTGCCGTGATCTGCCTGTTCACAAGCCTTCAGGACACACTAGCTGCCCTAGAGCTTAACGATGGCTGTTGAGAGTATTTCATCATCTGTTTTATAATACTTGACAAGTCTGGATCGTCTCAAGCTTTTTGAAATGTCAGTGTACATGAAGATCTTCGGCAAAACAACTCTCTCGGATTCTTTATGGCTTGGGGTGCCCCACTGGCTAGCACGCCTTGTCATTCTTCAAATCCTCGTTATTGAAGAATTTTGTTAAAAGATCATGCTCATCAGTGTTGCAACCATTATTGTTACTTCAAATGAGAGGGTCAGTTACTAAACTTCCTCATAGCATGGGACCAGCTGCCATTGCCATTTCTGCTCTTTGTATCGGATCAGCCATCTTTTTATATATATATTATATATATATATATAATATATATATATATATTATATATATATATATATCAAGTATAGCATTTCTGTTTTGTTGTTTTTCTGAAGCAGGGTCTCTCTGGTGGCCTGGAACTCATTCATGTGGCCTATAGGCTTGCCTTAAACTAAAAGCCATGCCTTGTCATTCTTCAAATCCTGGATTGTCGAATCATCTCTCAACTCATAACTTACGTTGCATTTATTAATGCAATTACAAAATTGACTTGTGGCTTTAACAAGAATTAGATCCCAGTTGCACCTGCTAGGGAAAGCAGTTCTGCTGTCTGTTCTCATGCCTGAGGGTTTTCAAGTACAAGTGTGTAGGGGTGTGTGTGTGTGTGTGTGTGTGTGTGTGTGTGTGTGTGTTCCAAGCAGTTAAATCAAAGACCAGGAGTTTTTAAGGCACAGGAGGAGTTCTCTTGTGAAACAGTAATAGCTCCTTGGAGACCATAAAAGTTTATCTGTTTGTTATTTTGAGACAGGGTCTCGTATTGTAACCCAGGCTAACCTGGAACTCACTGTTGTAGCCCAGGATGGCCTTGAACTCAGCTCCCCTTAGCTTCAGCTGGGATAGCAAGCATGAGACATTCTGCTTGTCTGTAACTTGTTTATTCAGAAAGCGTTGTATGTGTTATTTTCTCTCCCTACTTTCAAAACAAGAAAGAAATACGGTGAATGAAACACTAGAGAAAAGTAAGTCATTTCTGGGTGACAATGTTCTTCTGGCTTGAAATGCACTGTTTTTACAATCTCACTTCCTTCCTATTCAAATCACACTTTAAAGATCAGTCCAAAGAATGAGGTCTGGACACCTTGAATGAGCTGTTCTGTGTAAGAATCACAAATACAGTAATTGTTAATGACAAAGCCTTCAGGTACGTGTATCATTGCATCATAACTAGAGGGAAGCTTTGTCAGAGGTGGGCAGTTAAGCCCAAATAATCATACTCGGGTTTTAGTTTGGGCTCAACACATAAAGTCTTTTTTGAGACACAAAGTAACCCTGGCTGATCTGGAATTCCTAAAGATCCACCTGTCTCTAGCTCCAGAGTGCGGGGATTAAAGGTCTGTGTCACCACACCCAGCAAATAAGATAGTCTTATCAGTTTCCAGTGAGTCTCCCAGGCCAGAGCGTCTGCTCTCCTGACTTAATGGACCTCTCTTGCTACTGATAACAACCCCCCAACACACACACACTCTTAAGAAGTAACCTGGTGGTGGTGGTATTTGGTCTTTTGTGGGGGGCCACCCAGCTCCCAAATAAAACACACATGGAGGCTTATTCTTAATTATGAATGCCTGGCCTTAGCTTAGCTTAGTTTCTAGCCAGCTTTCCTTAACTTTAAATTATACCGTCTATCTTTTCGCCTCTGGGCTTTTCCTGTTCTCTTACTTCTGTAAACCTTACTCTTACTCCGTGGCTTGCTGGTTTTGTAGCTAGGTGGCTGACCCCCGGAGTCCTCCTCCTTCTCTGGCTCCTCCTTTTCAATTCTCCCTTCCCAGCGTTCTCCTCCTATTTATTCTCTCTGCCTGCCAGCCCCGCCTACCTCTCTCTCCTGCCTTGTTATTGGCCAGCTCTTTATTAGACCATCAGGTATTTTAGACAGGCACAGTAACACAACTTCACAGAGAGATGCAACATAAACAAAAGTAACACATCTTAAAATCATATTCTACAACAGTCACCCTAAAATCAGCTAGGAGTCAGACCACAGATCAGAGTCCCCAATCCTCGTGGCGTGTCTGCCCTCTGGCAAAGCAGAGGCTGCCGACAGGCGGAAGGACGTTTCTGGCCTTTAGCCAAAAAAAGGAACTGGTTCCTTCTCTTGGGGTCTGTTTACCTCCTGCCCTCATCATCCCTTCTCTGAAAAAGTAACCCTAACTGCTAAAGGGTGTTTGTGTCTGTGTCAGCCAAAGGAGTCTGTCTGCCTGTCTGCCTGTCTGTCTGTGTGTGTGTGTGTGTGTGTGTGTGTGTGTGTGTGTGTTCTTGCAAGTACCCACAGAGGCCATGGGATCCTCTAGAACTGGAGTTACAGGTGGTTGTGAGCTTCTGTGTGGATACTGGGAACCGAACTTGGATCCTCTGCAAGAACAGCAGGGGTTCTCAACCACTACTCCATCTCTTCAGCCCTGACAGGAAATGGTTGTTGTTGCTGTTGTTTTTGTATGGTTTGGTTTGGTTTTTCCAGACAGGGTTTCTCAGTGTAGCCCTGGCTCTCCTGAAACTCACTCTGTAGATCAGGCTAGCCTCGAACTCAGATTCACTTTGCTCTGCCATAGAGTTCGGGGATCAAAGGTGTGCTTGAACACCCTGCTTGAAAAGTCTTGTCTTGAAAAGTCTTAAGTAGACTATTTAAATGTCTCACTCTAACTGCCTGCCAAATTTAAATTAAGAATAAAAAGTCTGTGCCAGGAGTGTAGTCCACGCCTTTAATCCCAGCACTTGGGAGGCAGAGGCTAGCCTGGTGAGTTCCAAGACAGCCAGAGCTACATAGTGAGACCCTGTCTCAAAAAACCAAAGATTTAAAAGCTTTTATCAGTTAAAGATGTTTTCATTACCAAATACTCATATTGCTGTGGCATTTTCATAAGAAAACCATAAAATGGAAGGGGGAGGGTAGGGATGTAACACAAGCCTTGGGAGTCAGTAGCAGGCAGGATTAATATGAATTTGAGGCTAGTCTGTTCTATATATTGAGTTCCAGGCTATCCAGGGCTACACAGTGAGACCCTGTCTCAAAACAAACCCATATGTGGTCCTATCTGCTACATAAAGTTTAAATAAAGCAAGGTAGTAATTTTTAGAAGTAATAAAGAATTCACTATAAAAATAAAGGATTTATACACATATGCAAATCTTGGTATTATGTTGGATCTCTATTTGCATGCTATACTGAGAAATGGCATACTTGTAGCTGTGGGGAATGCCTTCTAGCTCTTGAGGTTTTCACTTTGCTGTGACAGCAATTCTAAACTCAGATCAGCTGGACACCACTCTAGATTACACTCCATAAATAGGGAACTACTGTCGCCAAGCCAGCAAGCAGAAGCCAGCTGGAATAGTGCCGCTTAAGGCTCCTGGCATACACCTTGGACAGAATTGGACAAGACTGATTCAAGTTGGAATATAGACACAGGATCTGACCCAAAGCACTGGACCATGATTGCCACTAGAAATGCTCATTCTTGGTTTTAATCCACGTTCTTTAGTTAAAGGACAGTCTGTCTCACTTCGTTTGCTTTGCTTGATTGATTATTTATTTATATGTTTGTTTTTTTTTTTTGTTTTTTTTTTTGAGACAGGGTTTCTCTGTGTAGCCCTGGCTGTCCTGGAACTCACTCTGTAGACTGGGCTAACCTCTAACTCAGAGATCCGCCTGCCCCTGCTTCCTGAGTGCTGGGACTAAAGTTGTGTGCCACCACCGCCCGCCAATGAACTTGGGTTTTAAGACAATATTTGCTAAGTTACCAGGCTGACCTGGAACTTACTGTCTTGCCCAGTCTATGCTCAAACATGTGATCCTCCTGCATCAGTCTTCCAAGTAGGTGGGACTATAGGCATGCATCACCAAACCTGACTGACTCCATTTTTAAATTAGTCATTGATTGCCCATCTGAAAAACTAGGAACTGAAAGCAAACAGGGAACTCCTAGGTAGCTGGTTGTGTTTAACTTTGGCTTTGTGACCCTGAGGAAGAAGACCTAGGATCTCATACTGGACAAGCTCTGTGCCTCAGCCACACCCCTAGTCCCCGTGTTTTTTTGTTGTTTTGAGACAGCTGTGTTCTGTAGCCCAGGCTGGTTTAGGGTGGCCTCAGTCTCACTAACACCCTCCTGTCTCTGACCTCCTGAATGCTGGGAAGGCAGGCACTATACTCTCAGCCAGAAGCATTTATTTTTAAAATAGTCATCCAAAGTCACTTGTCTGTCCTTCATTTGTTTCTGCTGTCGTACAGCAGAGGGGCCAGTACTTGACTCTCTTCAGAACACGAAGACCCTAAGATCATCGGGGGTCCCCAAGGCCATAAGACGCTTCAGGGTGCTTCAAGTCTGAGGTCTTCGTTGTTTTGGTTTGGGTTTGGGACCTTTCTGGTATAGGGGATTGAATGCAGAGCCTTGCCTGTACCAAACAACTGAGCTACATCCAACCTTCTTGTTTATATCAAAATGCTATTAAATTGATTTCAAATAAAGACTTTCAATATGTTTTCTAAGTTTCTTCCCAAACCAAGTAATAAGTCAGATGCTAATATAAAAAGGAGCAAGTCATTTTCTGACTGGAGTGGCCAGCAATTATTTTGATGGACTAAATTAATAACTCTTTTAGATCAAAGGGCAGTGTCATGAAAATGAAAAAAAGTAACACACAAAAGGAGAAAATATTTGTAAATTCTGTATTTCCTAAGTGTCTAGTTTTTTTTAATTATTTATTTATTATGTGTACAGTATTCTGCCTGCGTGTGTACCTGTTTGACAAAAGAGGGCACCAGATCTCATTATAGATGGTTGTGAGCCACCATGTGGTTGCTGGGAATTGAACTCAGGACCTCTGGAAGAGCAGCCAGTGCTCTTAACCTGAGCCATCTCTCCGGCCCTAAGTGTCTAGTATATATACACATACTCTTAGACTCAAGCATGGACAGTGTTGCAGGTATAGTGGCTCACACCTGTAATGCCAGCGTTCAAGAGGCTGCAGTAGCAGGATTACCCCAATCTGAGTGAGAGCGTGTGTCCTAAAAGGCAAGAGAAGGTAGTTGCCAAGCTGGTGGCATATATCTGAAAGCCCAGAACTCGGGAAATTGAGCCAGGAGAATTACCTCAAGTTCTAGCCCAGCCTTTGGGTACATGGTGAAACCCTGTGCAAAAAAAAAAAAAGGGCAGGTGTGGTGGCATGTGCCTATAAATCCCAGCATTTGACATCATCCCAGCATGGGGAGGTAGAGGCGGGATACTCAGGTTCATGGCCATCCTCACCAGGTTCAAGGTCAACCCAGGGGACATGAGACTGCCTCAAAAAGGTTTTCTAAGAATGGGCAAAGATTCAAATCAGCTCTAACTGCTGCATGAGATATTACACCTCTATAATCCCAAACTGGGGAAGCCAAGGCAGAAGGATCAAGAGACTGAAGCCAGCCTGGCCCCTCCTGCAAGGCTGTCTAAGACAAAACAAGCAAACAACCATGGAGACCAGCTTGAGCAATGTAGAACACACGGAGCGTGTGATTACGAGGACCTGGAGAAGCTGGACCAGTTTACACTGCTGGTGGGAATGTAAAACGCTGTAGTCCGCAGAAAGTTAAACACCAACATACAGTCTGCAGAAACAAGGACCCGAAGTAATTCTTACCTCTTACCTAGGTTGAGGACCAGTTCAGTGTGTCTAAGGGTAGACCCAAGAGTGTGGAAGGCATCTCTTCACATAAACCAAAATAAGTTATAATAGCTAAGAAGTGGAAACAGTCCATCGGTCTACCAACCAATGAGTTAATAAATAGTATTTTACTCATATAATGAATACCATTCAACCACAAGAAAGAAAAAGAAGTAGATAGGATACTGGGTGTGAGGATACAGTCAAAATATATTGTGTGTGTGTGTGTGTGTGTGTGTGTGTGTGTGTGTGTGTGTGTTGTGCGTGTGTTGTGCGTGATCGCGCATGTTGCTCCAGTGCAATTGTAAAAGATTAAATAACTTTGTTTGTTTGTTTTTCGAGACAGGGTTTCTCTGTATAACAGCCCTGGCTGTCCTGGATCTCGCGCTGTAGACCAGGCTGGCCTCGAACTCACTGAGATCCACCTGCCTCTGCCTCTCAAGTGCTGGGATTAAAGGTGTTTACCACCACTGCCCAGCAAGAATAAATATCTTTTTAAAGAAAAGGAATGAGAGGCTGGAGAGATGGCTCAGAGGTTAAGAGCACTGGCCACTCTTCCAAAGGACCTGCGTTCAATTCCAGAATTGGCATGGTGACTCATTTACCTGTCTGTAACTCCAGTCCCAGGGGATCCAGTACATTCTTCTGGCCTCCACAAGCACCAGGCATGCACATGGTACATAGACATACTTGCAGGCAAAACGCCCATACATAGGAAATAAAATTTTAAAAAAGTAACAGTAGTAGTAAAAGGGGATGAAAGAGCTATTCTTTTGTCTTTAACTTACTATATGCGATGTGAGAAAATGAAAAACAGTTAATAATAATAGAATGTGCTCATGTAGTAAGAATGAAACAGTATTTGTGCTTAATAGAATAAAAAAAGTTAGATAAAACATCTAACCTCTGTGTACTCCATCAATGTCATGGGGGATGAAGGAAGAGCATTTTGTGCCACGTGTCTTTTAGGATCTTGTTTTAAAGCTGGCAGGTGGTAGAGTCTCCCCCGAGGAGCCCGACCCACAGGTGTGTAAGTCTGACTTTGTTCCAGTTGCTATTGTCCCAACCCTTGTGCTTAAACCTACATTAAAAGTCTTTACTAAGATCTCCAGCTCTGTTTCATTAAACAAAGGTATTTGATGAGAATGTTAAATTGGGGGCACTGCTGGTGTGAAGTCGGCGATTTTTAATTAGGCCAGTTGCAAGTTGTTGGTTTTGTTTAGTTTGGGTTTTTGGTTTTGGAGACAGGGTTTCTGTGAGTACCCCTGGCTGCTCTAGAGCTCACTGTGTAGACCAGGCTGCTCTGGAGTTCACTGTGTAGACCAGGTTGGCCTTGAGCTTCTGCTCTTACTATCTTCATTACTTGAGTGATAGAATCACAGGCATGCTGTCTTAGGCAGTGCCGGGGATTGAACTCAGGGCTTCATGAACTTTATGCATGGTAGGTAAACATTCTGCTAACTGAACTATAACACACACACACATGCTACCTGAACTGTAACACACACACACACACACACACACACACACATACACACACACACACACACACACACACACACACTGCCTGGAAGATACTTTATAGAACTCAAGCTCTTGGACTTACCTTAAAATCCTCCTGCCTCAGCCTCCCTAGTGCTATGATTACAGGCCTGTACTACCACACCCACCCAACTCCTCTTTTTTATTTACTTATTTGTTTGTTTGTTTAGTTTTGTTTTTTTGAAGTAGGGTTTCTCTGTGTAGCCCTAGCTGTTCTGGAACTCACTCTGTAGGCCAGGCTGGCCTCGAACTCAATTCAGAGATCCACCTGCCTCTGCCTCCCGAGTGCTGGAATTAAAGGCATGCGCCACTATCACAAGTTCTTCCTATTTTCTATTAAAGTCATACAGAGGAGAGTAAGAATCCAATAATTGGACACTTCACGCCTTCTCTCCTGGAGCATCATAACTAGGCAGCACAGGGCTTATTTTATTAGCTGAGAAACCCGTTGAGCAAAGACGTCTCACCTATCTTGTTTATGTTGGCAAAAGTTGGCTCCAATAATGGCAAGGAAGCAGTATTAGGGAAGGTTGGAAAGAAACCAGGCGATTAGTAAATCCCAGGGCAGTGAGACCGAGCAGGCCTTGAGCAGTCAGTCCTATCCCAGAGCAGAGCAGATGGGACCGCAATGGACTTCTCTACCCTGGAAACCAGGGCCATAAATAAAGGAGCAAGGTCCTGGTTGGAGTTCTGTGAGAGAACAGTAACCTGTACAACTTGATAAGCAAAAATGGGCACAAAAGCTGTGCAGTGGTGGCTCACACCTTTATCTCAGCGCTCGGGAGGCAGTGGCAGGTGGATTCTCTGTGAATTCGAGGCCAGCCTGGTCTACAAAGCGAGTTCCAGGAAAAGCGCAAAGCTACACAGAGAAACCCTGTCTCGAAAAACCAAAAAAAAAAAAAAAAAAAAAAAGTTGGGTATAAATATGCTAATATGAAATATTTGAACATTATTTAAAGTATAAATAATGTTTATTTATTTATATGGTTATTTATTAACCATAGGGTTTCGGTCTAAGACTCTGAGTGAATCCCACCAAACCTTGTATGTACAGTTTCTATACATACACACCCATGATGAAGCTTAATTGCTAAATTAGGATCAGTAATAATTAATAATAAAGAAGCAATTATAAGATTGTACTATGTCTTAGTTAGGGTTTTTATTGCTGTGAAGAAACACCATGACCATGGCAACTCCTATAAAGTAAAACATTTAATTGGGGTGGCTAGCCAACTGTTTCAGAGTTCAGTCCATTATCATCATGGTGGGGGAGCATGGTGGTGTGCAGGCAGACGTGGTGCTGGAGAGGTAGCTGAGAGTCCTACATCTTGCAGGCAACAGGAAGTTGACTGAGACACTGGGGGTATCCTGAGCATAGGAAACCTCAGAGCCTGCCCCCACAGTGACACACTTCCTCCAACAAGGCCGTACTCACACACTTCCTAGCAGTGCCACTCCCTATGAGATTATGGGGGCCACTGACATTCAAACTGCCACATACTATAGTAAAAATTATGTCATACATGTAGACACATAGAAAGGATGGATACACACACACACATCTTACTGCACTGTGACTGTTCTGCCACCCATGGTGGCTCACAGCTGTAATCCTAGCACTTGGGAGACTGAGGCAGGAGGATTGCTGCCGTGAGTTTGAGTCAGCCTTGGCTACCTAGTGAATTCCGGACCAGCCAGAGCTACAGCATGAACTCAGCCTGGATAATAAATAAACAACGAAACAAAAAGACTTCAGCCTTTTCACTAGGGATCAGTTTAAGGCTTCTCTGGCATGTCTGAGCTGCCAGTGCCCAGCTCTCACATTCTGGGGGCATGATTAAGTAAAATGAAGGCCACTCCATATACGGACCCTCACATGAATCTGCCTGTGTGGTGGCCAGGTGTTAAGTGACTAACGGGTGGGTAGCGTATACAGCATGGACACCCAGATAAAAGGCTGGAGGGCTCGTGTCAGTGTAAGATCTAGTCACACTCCTCAGAATGCTGTATAATTTTAGGACTTGGTTTTTCTTGAAATTTTCCATTCAGTATTTCCATTCAGCAAAATTTTGTGTTGTAACTGAAACTATAGAAAGTTTAGTTTCTATATAAAAGCTGAGATAAAGGGCTTCTATATGTGTATGATGCTTTCTCAAGTTTTTTTTTTTTCCTTTGTTATTAGTGTAGGGGTGTTCATGGCATTCATGTGGACGTCAGAGGACAACTTTGTGGAGTCCGTTCTGCCCCCTTTGTGTGCGTTCTGGGGATCAAACTTAGGTCACCAGGTCAAACTTGAGTCTTGTCATAAGGGCCCTTATCCACTGAGCCATCTCTCTAGCTCAAGTCTTTTTTTTTTTTTTTTAATCTGCAAGATGGCTGGTAGTTTCTTTCCGTAGTTCAGAATATGGTAAGGTACAAAGAATGTGAGTGACTTCCTTGGACTGTAGATCTGAATCTTGACTGGACCACTCCGATTCTAGAGCCCAGATAATCTGGCTAGAAACTGCTACCACATGGTGTAGCAATTTGCAAAGAATTAAAATGTGATTAAATGCCCTGATTAGTAGTGACGGGAGGGTTATTTATCTTTCCTAGGGAAGGCAGATAGGGTCTCTGAGTGTCTTAAAGTCAGTGTGCATGTCTGCTGTCACTCTACTGCTGAGGGGGGAAGTGACATTGTGTCAGCCCTTGTGTATATTACTGTTGTAGGAGAGTACCATGTCTGTATGTTAGGCCGAGGATGCTGTTCTGGACATTGCTTTTCCCATCTGCTCAGCCTGGAAGTACTCCTGAGGGCAGCCACCTTGGATGACTTCTACAAACTCATAAGCTGGCGATGGAAAACCTAATTCTTGTGTCAGCTTAGTTTTCTCATTCAGCTTTTGTTGGTATTGGTTAAACCTCCATGTTTCATAGGTCAGCCATGAGCATTGGAGTGGAAAGGCTGGCTTCCTAAGAGCACCTGGCTGGGATGGAGAAAGTAAAGAAATACTCCTGGTGGGGTTTGGGGAAGTTAGGGTTAGATTGTTTTTTTTGTTTGTTTGTTTGTTTTATTTTGTTTTGTTTTTTTGGTTTTTTTGGTTTTTTTCGAGACAGGGTTTCTCTGTGTAGCTTTGTGCCTTCCCTGGAACTCACTTGGTAGTCCAGGTTGGCCTCGAACTCACAGCGATCCACCTGGCTCTGCCTCCCGAGTGCTGGGATTAAAGGCGTGCGCCACCACGGCCGGCTGGGTTAGATTGTTTTGATGGGTTGAGAAACCAAAAAGAAAAGTAGTACTTTTTGTAGTTGTTATTGTTGTTCTTGTTTGAAACTGGGTCTCACATAGCCCAGGCTAACCTACTGCTGTGTTGTCAAGGCTGGCCTAAAATTCCTGATCCTCTGCCTTAGCTTCCCAAGTGCTGGGATTTACAGATGTATACTGTCCATCCTTGGCTTTAAAAAATATTTTTTAGCCGGGCGGTGGTGGCACACGCCTTTAATCCCAGCACTCGGGAGGCAGAGGCAGGCGGATCTCTGTGAGTTCAAGGCCAGTCTGGGTTACCAAGTGAGTCCCAGGAAAGGCGCAAAGCTACACAGAGAAACCCTGTCTCGAAAAACCAAAAATAAAATAAAATAAAATAAAAAATATTTCTTAATATTCACAAAAAATGCTTTTTCTTTTTCATCATCCATTAGTTCATCTTCAAAACATCACCCTTCAACCCTGGGTGTGGTGGGGCACACCAGGAACCCCAAAAATCCCAGCACTAGAGAGGCAGGAGGATCAGGAGTTAAAAGTTTAGGAATAGCCTTGGCTACCTTGTAAGTTCCCAGCCAGCATAGGCTATGTACCAAGATCCTGTCTCTAAAATGAATAAATCAAAATCATCACTAAATCCTCAGCCCAGAGCTGTAGGAAGAGCTAGCTATTGGCCTAGCGTGCGTGAGACCAGGTTTCATTCTCCAGTCCTGCAAAATAGTATTATCTCCTGCTCCTCTTCATCCCCAGGATGCTTGACCATCCCTTTTCCTCGGTCCCTTGTCGCTGTTATCAAGATGCTGGAGATACTCAGCCCAGGGGATTATTATAGAGTAGAGAGGGAATTGAGTACCCCATAATTAGACCAGCAAAGGAAAGCACTTACATGTTGCATTAAAGTGAAGCGACGTGGTTTGTGTGTCTTTGTGTATGTTGCCCGAGCTGGCCTTGAATCCTGGGCTAAACCATTTAGCTTCCCAACCAGCTGGGGCTGCAGGCACGTGCCACCAGGGCTGCCCCCACCCTAAAATCCTAAAATAAGATTTTTTTTTTTAATGTTTTAAAACAGGGAGGTAAGCAAGCATAAAAATGGGTGTGCATGTGCCTGTGACCAAGTGCTGGAATACAGATTGTTATCTGAAGACCAGAGACTGTAGCAGTAGTTTGAAAGGGGAACAGTTAGTTATTAATGACCCGGCTCCGAGGTCACTGCCGGGTCCCAAGGCATGTGGCAAGAGTTTCAGAATGAAGGTGGGTGCGGTGGATTCTAATTTGAGCCCTGCTCTATTCAGCACACCAGTTATCCCCTTTGGGGCTCAGTTTCTTATCTGTCTAATGAAGGGTTGGAGTATATGATTTCTAGGGTTTCTTCAGTTCGAGGAATCTGTGACTCAGAGGAAGATACACAAGGTTGCTGCCGTGTGAGGGACGGTGGCACCCTGCCCAGACTATCAGCAGGCTTAATCTGGTGATCACAAAGAAGCTGTTCTGAGCGTATCCAGAGCTGAGCTACGCCCCCTCCTAAAAGTCCGTGGTCCACATAACCAAAAGTAAACCAAAGAGCCAGGCTTGGTGTCTCACTTTTCTTTTTGAGACAGGGTCTCTCCACATAACCCTGGCTGTCCTTGAACTCACTATGTAGATCAGGCTGACCTAGAACTCAAGAGAGATCCACCTAGTGCTGGGACTAAAGGCATGCTGCAGCATGCCCAGCTTGGTGCTCACATCTGTGATCCCTACATTCAGGAGTTAGAGGCAGGAGGATCAGGACCTAAAGACCCCACACAGCTACATAGTGAGTTTGAAACCAGCCGAGGCTTTATGAGACCCTGCCTCAAAACAAAAAAATCAATAGAACTTCATAAATTTCCGGCTGAAGCCTCTATGGGCAGCTACACTTACATACACATTCTCCCACAGTTTCTATAATTTCATTACATCTTTTTTCATTATTGTTGTGTACGTGAATATACTCAAGTGCATGGCACACATGTGGAGCACAGAGGACAGCTTGTAGGAGTTGGTTCTCTCCTTCCACCATGTGGGGCCCAGGGATTCCATTCAGGCCATCAGATTACCCACTGAGCCATCTGGGTGGCACCTGTAACACTTGATGTAAATAAACTCTGTATGTGTGAGTGTGTGTGTGTATGTTTTTTTGTTTGTTTGTTTTTGTTTCAATTTTTTGAGACAGGATTTCTCTGTAGCTTTGGAGCCTGTGTTCAGTCTGTAGCCCAGGCTGGCCTTGAACTCACAGCGATCCCCCTGTCTCTGCCTCCCGAGTGCTGGGATGAATAACTCCTTTTCCCATCTGAAATGGCCTTCCCTCTCACATATGTAGGAACCTGGTTTGCCTCCTTGTTTTTCTGAGTTTTTTCCTCCCCCTCATTCTATGGCTTTCACTCCCTGTAAAAAAGGCATTTACAAGCATTTAGCCTTTGATCTGCCTTTTTTATGGTCTTATCTTTGTGTTTATCTTTCTTCCTGGTTTTATCAATCACCAACAATACTGTGCACGGTAGCCAGCTAATCTCCGTGTCACTTTGAGTGGTACCACCATCTTGCCAAGGACTAAGTCACACCACATGGGACCTTGAGATAAGTAGCTTCAAGTCAAGGTACAGATGCCTCCTCAGTGGTCCTGAGACCTGCAGGACTCTCAGGCAGTCAGTTCCATGCTTTTAGCATCCGTCTGCGCTAAAACTGGTGTGCTTATGTCTGCACCTGGAGTCTGTCCTTTCCCGATCCTCTCCTGATCATTCCTTTAAAAGAACAAGGGCTGCGTGTCAGGTGGCGCACGGCTTGACTATCAGCACTCAGGAGGCAGAGGCAAACAGATCTCTATGAGTTCGATGCCAGCCTGGTCTACAAAGTAAGTTCCTGGACAGCCAGGGCTACACAGTGAGACCCTGTTTAAACAAACAAAAAGTGAGGAGGCTGGGGCTGTTAAGAAGACCTGGGGAGCACACACAAGGCTGGGGTTCAGTCCCAAGCACCACCAAAAGGAAAAGGGTGTTGCGATTGCCTGGCCTGAAAAGTATCCAGGGTACCACACAAGTAAAGCAAACAGGAACAGCACCGTGTGTGTGTGTGTGTGTGTGTGTGTGTGTGTGTGTGTGTGTGTGTATCTCCAAGTAACAAGCTCACGGGAGCCCTCTGCCTTGGCTAGCCGTCTTAAACTCGGATCCAGAAAGGAGAACATGAGAGAGTTACATTGCTCTGTTCCACAGAACTGAGAAACAAAGTCAAGCCGAGGCATACCTGCAGTCCTGGCGCTGGGAGGCGGGAGCAGGAGGACTACAAGTTTGAGCTCCACCGAGTTCCAGGCCAGCCTGAACTAATAGCAAGACTCGGTCTCAAAAAATAAGAGACAGACCTATGCTGACATTTCGTCAAGGTGATTGGTTTGCCATGCGGTCTGTCAAACAGAGTTACAGCAGTTTAGTTTGATGTTTTAATTGGCTTTACTTCTGACTCAAAGAGCAGGGACCTCACACAGTAAGAATAAAGGTTAAATTTATAAAAGGGCTGGCAAGATGGCTCAGCACATAAAGGCACCTGGGCTCAAGCCTGGAAGCCGAGTAAAGGTAAAAGCAGAGAACTTTTCTCTGAGCGCCACACAAGCACACAGCACGTCACCACACAACACCAGCACCCGGGCGTGCACGCCACCACGCAAACACTGTACACCAGATTTTTTTTTTTTTTTTTTTTTTTTAATGTGGATAGTCTGGTTTATTGAAACTGGCTCTCAGAGGCCTCTCTGCTAAAGGAGGCTGGGAGGCTGAACCAGTCAGGGAGCACCAGGAGTAGAAGGTAATGGAACTGGTTGAGCATCCAGAGCAGCACCAGGGACAGCTTCACACCAGTATCCAGGCCCAGTGAGACCCAGCTCCACTCATGGCCTCCGCGGAGAACCTTGCCACCTCCTTGTTGGTGTTGCCCTGGGCTGGGCTGAGCCACATCTCAGTTCGATGGCCAGCCAGCCAATCCCTGTGCTGTAGTTGCTGACCTTTTATTTATTTGTTTGTTTGTTTAGGTTTTTCAGGACAGGATTTCTCTGTGTAGTTTTGGTGCCTGTTTTGGATCTCGCTCTGTAGACCAGGCTGGCCTCGAACTCACAGAGATCCGACTAGCTCTGCTGGGATTAAAGGCGTGTGCCAGTTCCTCCACCGGCACCCCGCCCGCTGGTGTTGCTGACCTTTTAGGAGTGACTCCAGAGTTCTTTGCAGGAAGCAGCAGGGATGCAGAAGTGGGAGGGTGGTGGATGGCTCCGCCCCGAGGTCCTGTTCCAGTCCTGTGTCACAGTTGCTCTCACACCCTAACAAGGTCTTTTTGAGATTCATTTTTACGCTGCGGGGAGTCTGTGTGAGTGTATGAGTGCATATTCAATGCACTTTCCTCGTACCTTGTCTTTGCCTCTTCCTCCCTTATTCACCCCTGCTCTGGCCATGATTGGTCTCTTCTCTAAACCCTACAGTATTGACTCTTCCATACCATCAGCACTTGCCGTAGAGCATTATATCTGACATTCCCTTTAATCTCTAAAGAGCAAGCTGCAAGCTCCACAATAGTAAAAAGTGTGTGTGTGTAGGGGGGAACATGCCTTAATCCCAGCACTCAGGAGGCAGAGCCAGGAGGATCTCTTGTGAGATCGAGGACAGCCTGGTATACACAGAGAAACCCTCACGTATCCTGTAACTAGTTCTGGATATTTTTGTTTCAGAATTTATTTATTGGTGATTGGGTAATTTTGGTATTTTATTACATGTATATTCTCTTTGATAACCATCCATGTCTCTTGAAAAAAAAGCAAAGTGTTTCCACCAATCTGCCACATTCCTCTTCATGCAGTGCTAGCCATGTGATGGCTGCTTAATGATTATCCACAATAGATGGAGACCAGTGTGCTGTAGGCAACAGTCTCTGCCTTCAGAGACTGATAAATCAATAAACTATACGGTGTGTTCAACAGCAGTGGGTGGGAAGGGGAAGTAAGCCCGCACGGAAGGATCACGTGCATCACTGGGCTGCCTGCGAGGGTGGAGAGTGTCCACAGTGTTAGTCAAGACGGTCAGGGAAGACCTCACTGTTGAAGTGCTGAGGAGCCTCATGGGAAGATCATTCCAGGCAGGGAGCTCTTAATGTGAAGACTCTAAGGCTGGCCCTGTTGGGACATTCCAGGAAGAGGGAGGGAGTTTATGTCCAGGGCAGACGGTGACGACCAGGGGAAGAGATGAGTCAGAGAAAGTGGGGCAGAGAGGGTGAAGGGCACTGCATGTTCTGGGTGGACATGGGCCTCTGCCCTGAGATTGGCCTTCAGAGGGTTTCAGACGTAAGACTGTACTGTCTGACTCGGAATTGATCTTCTGGGTGCTGCAGTAGCATCAGGAGTGAAGAGCAGAGAGGCCAGTCAGGAGGCGACGGCGGCCATAGCGGTGACTTGACTAAGGGAAGCCGTAGCGGTGAAAGGAGTGGGCAGAGTCTGGGTTCACTTTGCAGGACCTCCAGAATGTGCCATCGAGAACAGAAGGGAAGGGAGCTAAAAATGATGGCAGGGGGTTTGTTCTGAGTAAACAGAAGCGTGGGTTACAGTCTGAAATGTGGAAGGAGCCAGGCACAGTGGCACAAGCCTTTAATCCCAGCACTTGGGAGGCAGAGGCAGGCGGATCTCTGAGTTTGAGGCCAGCCAAGGCTATATAGCCAAGACTACATCGTGAGACCCTGTCTAAAAATAAAAATAATATAAAACACATAAGGAAGGCCCCAAGAGGGCCTTGTACTCTGCAGCAGCTCAGCTTGCACCTGGTGGGTCCACGCTATCCCCTGGGCAGGCCCCAACACAGATGACAAGAGGTATCAGATGTGAAAACCGAGAGAGAGGGTCCAAGCTAGAGAAGACAGCATCGGGATGGGATTGGACTGTGTAACTAGCTGAGATCAGTAGATGCTCATTCCACTAATGAGACTGCACCTCAAAAAGCCTGACTCCACACAGCCTGAAGTGACAGGGAAGCAGCAGGAGAAGGGTTCAGGTCAGTCTGTCCCACACTAGTGTCAGCTCTTCTGCCAATGCAGTGCCTTAACTTAGTAGCATGCTGTTACGTGGGGCATGACGCACACCTGCAATCCCAGAGACTCCGAGACTGAGGGGACGGGATCCTAAGTCCAAGGCAGCCTGGGCAGCAGGGTGGAGTGTGTCTCAAAAAAAAGCCAGGGCTGTTGGGTGGCAGATGGTTCAGGGGTAAAAGGACTTGGCACACGAGGCTGACAACCTGAGTTCAATCCTCAAAACCTATGTAAAGGTAGAAGGAGAGAACCGATGCCACAAAATTGACCTTTGACCTCTGCATGAGCACTGTGGCGCACAAGTGCCCACATGCACACTCAACACAATTATGATAAGAGCTGTGTTAGAATGCTTACCTAGCATCTGTGAGGCCCCAGGTCAAACTGCAGTACCAAGGAATGGGAAAGGAATATTATAACTGACAGAAGGGAGCTGGGGAATGACTGGAACCTATATAAAGGCCAGATGATGTAGTTAGTACACATCTGGTACTATAGTACCCCCAGTGTGTAAAAGGAAGCCGGTACAACAGATGAAGCAGCTACTGAGGGTCACTAACTGTTGGCCAACACACAAAATATAAAGTATATTGGCTGGAGAGTTGGCTCAGCAGTACAGTGTCCTCGTTGCTCTCCCATCCCTAACTTCACTTCCAGGGATCCTATACCCTCTTCTGAACTCTGTAGGCACCAGGTAAACACATGGTGCACATACATACATTCAAGCAAAGCACTCATATACAGGAAATAAATCTTTAAAAAAGTTTATCTACAGAAAGTACAAAGGAGAGCACATTGTCAGATATCCAAAGGCATAGAATACAAGATGTAAGGTATGGCCGGGCGGTGGTGGCACATGCCTTTAATCCCGGCACTTGGAAGGCAGAGGCAGGCTGATCTCTGTGAGTTCGAGGCCAGCCTGGTCTACAAAGCGAGTTCCAGAAAAAGAGCAAAGCTACACAGAGAAACCCTGTCTCAAAAACAACAACAACAAAAAAAAAAAGGTGTAAGGTATGACATGCAGTAGTGACTTGTCAAATGAAAGTCTTAGTCCTGTGTGCCAGACAATAAGTCCTAAGTCCATAATACATCAAGACCTGAGTTTTGAAGAATGGCCAGGATTTTGCTTTGTAGAGGTTCTCAGAGAAGCTATTCCACACACAGAAATGGCAAGGGCCGGTGTACAGCCACAAAGGACCAAGAACAAGTGTGGGTAAAACCAGACGGATATGTTTTAACAAAAGTAGAAAGTGGGGGAGGGGAGTGGGGGGGGGGAGGACCAGACACAGGACATTAGCTAGAAATGTAGTTTAGAAAACAGCCCTTAAGCGGCTGGAGAGATGGCTCAGCGGTTAATAGCACTGGCTGCTCTTCCAGAGGACCAGGGTTCAATTCCCAGCACCCACATGGCAGCTCACAACTGTCTATAATTCCAGGGGATACATGTAGGCAAAACACCAATGCACATTAAATAAATCATAAAGAAAACAGCCCTTAAATGGAGATTTTGGAGACACACACACACACACACACACACACACACACACACACACACCAAAACAAAACAGAAAACCCCAGGGCTGGAGAGATGAATCAGCAGGTAAGAGCACTTGTTGCTTTTGCAGAGGACCCAGGTTCAGTTCCCAGCACCACTACCCCACTACCCCCTAAAAACAGCCGGGTGGTGGTGGTGCATGCCTCTGAGTTCAAGGCCAGCCTGGTCTACAGAGTGAGTTCCAGGACAGCCAGGGCAGCACACAGAAACCCTGTCTCGAAACACCCCCCTCCAAAAAAAAAAAAAAAAGTTTCCTACACGAAAGCTTGCAAGTGTCTGCAACTCCAGTTCCAAGGGATCTGACATTCCTTCTCTGGCCTCCACAAGCACCAAGCACATACATGGTGTATGTATATATATATATATATATATATATATATATATATATATATATATATATATATATATACACACACATACATGCAGGCAAAACACTCACTGTATAACATAAAAATAAATCATCTTTAAAAAAGGTGGTTATAATAATATATATAATAATGGAGAGACACTTTGGAAAGCAGCCAATAGGATTTGATGAGCAGATGTAGAAGCCAAAGAGTCAAGAGTTAGAGACCAGTCCAAGAGTTTGAATGTGGGTGTGTGGCTATTAATTAACCAGGAAGGTCAGAGAAGCCTGTTTTAGGTAGAAAATGAGCTTTAGTTAGATGATGATGACAACATTTGAGATAGTATGAAATATCACACTCAGAATATCCAGGGAGGAGCCAGGGGATATGGGACCAAAATAGGAAAAGTTAGGCCTGGCTAGGTTTGGCATGAAGATCGTTATTAAGTTGTGTGAGCCTAGAGGAGTTTCCACAAAGGCAACAGAGCAAAAATAGATAAGTTTGGATGTTTTAGGAGCCGGGAATAAAGTCTTCAGTGGGGTGTGGGTTAATTCAGCACTTGCCTAGCATTTGTGAGGCCCGAGGTTCCGTTGCCCCTCCCTGGGGTGTGTGTGTGTGTGTGTGTGTGTGTGTGTGTGTGTGTGTGTGTGTGTGTGTGTGGTGGGGGGGTGTTCTGTAGACCTGATATCAACAGCTGGCCCAGCAGCGCAGAGCACTTGGAATTCCACCTTCTTCCTCTCGCTTGACAAAAAGCTTCTTTTCCTTGACCTGGGTCATGTGATCTGCCGGCTGACCAAACGGGGCCATATCATATGCCTGCAGAGTTCATAATGCCTAGTACAGGGATGAAAGACAAAATGTATCCGATTTTAATGAAAACAGTTCCCTTCTGTTTTCTTCAAATGAAGCCCCACAACTTTAGATTAATAAGTAACTACAACTGTTACACAGGAAATACTAACATTGACAGTGTGACATTCCTAGTCCCAAACACAGCTCAGTCAGAAGCACATAGACCATAATGACTAGGGAACTCAGCCTCACTGGGCCATTGACCTGCTGGACCTCAGTCCACATGCCTAGCCGCAGCCCTGGGAAGAGCCACACTAAGCCTGTCCCAGCAGCCTACCATCCAGTCCACAGCATGTCCTGGACTGTGCTCTTGTTAGAGAGACTTCTGGTCCTCACAGATTCTTGACCTAGGGCATACATTAGTTCCTCCTCATGCTTAGCAATCAGAAAGGAGGAAGACAGCGCTACCAGAGGTTCTCAGAACCCTCTGGGCCTACGTTATTAAAATCTGTTTGGTGAGATTAAATGAAAGACGGTGACCTGTCACCCTGAGAATTTCATTCTCAGGGCCCATCTTTAGGATTTTAGCAAGGCGGTGCCGAAGCCTGGTCGCTCATGGAATTGCTTGCAGCTCATTTTTTAGGAACACAGCCTTCCCGGTTGGACTCCGATGGACAACAGGTGTTGTGGTGCTTTGCCGTTTGTGACAATTGCCACTGTGTCAAGCACTAGTCCCCACCAAGAGGGAATTAAGACTCAGAAACAGCTTGTAGGACACCACTCTTCCTAAAAACAGCACCTCCCTGAAGGGATGACCCAGCCGCCAGGCTCCAAAGCCTGCTGAGTTGGGAGGCAGCCAAGAGCAAGGTTTGGTGTTTACATACCCGCCATGGGTCTGGGTTGTCACAGCAACTCCCCCAGCACACTTCGTCCCCTCCTTCCCTTGGCAGCTTCCTGCCAGCTTTCCCCTTTTCTCTTGTGGCCTCGGTGTTCTTGGTAACCCCGCTTACTCTGTCCTTTTTATTTTCTTGCCAGTCTGCAGCAGTACTTGACCTGTGTGGGACTCTTCTGAACTTCCCAAACCAGGAGGTCGCAAACAGGTCCCTTAAGCAGCCAGAACCAAAGCTACCAGGCCTGTATGTTGTCTGCAAGAGCACACGTGAGACCATGGTTCTTGTCATGGATCTTTTCTTGGTCTCATAAAATTATGCTTTCTAAAGCCCGTGGGAAGTTAGAAATAGGGAGAGGAACTATTCTTGGCAGGCCCATCGAAAGCTCAAGAAGTGACTATTGAGCCCAGAATAGCAAGGGAAAGCACAGAGAAACTGTAAGAGGTAGCTAGAAGAACTCAGAATTCAGGACAGTGTACGTCCTCCAGAGTTGAGGCAGCTCCCACAACCCAAAGGACAGGAAGTCATCATGACTGTGCTCTGAGGTAGCAGTGACCTGTATCATCAAGAAATGCTAAATTAGCCGGGCGGTGGCGCATGCCTTTAATCCCAGCACTCGGGAGGCAGAGCCAGGCGGATCTCTGTGAGTTCAAGGCCAGCCTGGGCTACCAAGTGAGTTCCAGGAGAGGCGCAAAGCTACACAGAGAAACCCTGTCTCGAAAAACCAAAACAAAAAAAAAAAAAAGAAAAGAAATGCTAAATTAGGGCTGGGGGAGAGTTCATGGATGAAGCCCCGGGTGTGATCCAGGCCTGGCAGTGCAAGCCTGTAACCCTGGCAGTCAGGAGGCAGAGGCAGAAGGATTGGGAATTAAAGACCAGCCTCAGCTACAGAGCAAATTCAGGCACCCTGGGATACACGAGGCCCTCTTTTTAAAAAAGAAGAAAATAGCTAGGCGGTGGCGGCGCATGCCTTTAATAAACTCGGGAGGCAGAGCCAGGCAATCTCTGTGAGTTCCAGGCCAGCCTGGTCTATAGAGCAAGATCCAGGACAGGCTCCAAAACTACACAGAGAAACCCTGTCTCAAAAAAAATGAAGAAGAAAATATTAAATTCTCTTCAACTCAAGCTGGGCAGTGGTGGCGCATGTGTTTAATCCCAGCACTCGGGAGGTGGAGGCAGATGGATCGCTGAGTTCGAGGCCAGCTTGGTCTATAAAGCAAGTTCCAGGACAGCAAGGGCTATACAGAGAAACCCTGTCTTGAAAAACAAAACACACACACACACAAAATCTCTTCAACTCTAGGAAGCTCTTTAGTTTTAGGGCATCACACATAGTTAAAGGTTTTAATACTCAAAAAGGTCAATTCTATGTATCCAGAATTTATGAGCACTCCCAACAATTAGTCTCCCGGATGCAGCCTCTTACCTGAATTCAGCCCCCGAACCTGTGCATTGGTGGGAGAGAGCCAGCTCCACACAGTTTCCATCTGTCTTCCACACTCACTGTGGCACTCATACCCATACATAGCATGCACACATATGTGCATGTACACACAGACACATACAATAATACATACTTTTTTTAAGAAAAGGTTTAAGGTATTGGAATTTTTTTTTTTTTTTTTTAAGGCACACTCTCATGCAGCACAGACTGGCCTCAATTGCTGTATAGCCAGAAATGTCCTTGAACTCCCGATCCTCCTATCTCTATCTCCAATGCCGGGATTTTAGGTGTGTATATCCTCACACACCTGGTTTGTGTAGTCCTGGGGATAAAAGCCAGGGCTGCATGCATGCTAGGCAAGCACTCCACCAGCTGAGCTGCATCCCCTTTCCAACCCCACCCCACCTTTTTCTTTCTTTGAGAGAGGGTCTTAGATAGTCCAGGCTGGCCTCAGACTCTGCTGCCCCCTCCCCCGCCCCAGCCTCTGAGTGCTGGGACTGCTGATGGTACCACCAGGTCCCACTCTGATGTGTGGCTCTTACAGTGCTTCCTTGCAGACCTATTCCTTCCCTGCACAGTGTCTGTTCATGAGACCATCTTATTTCTTCACTTGGTCGTCTGACTGGAAAGTGTCATAGGTGTCTCCCTCTCCCTTGAGAGGTAATGCTGTACCGTGACATCTCAGCCAATAAGAAAGCATTGCATGCCACCCCTTCCCATTATGTGCTCCATGAACAGAATACGTGGCATAAAGGAAGCAGTGTATAAATATTTATGGAGTGAGTGAATAACCAGTAATCCTCGGGGTGTTTATGGAACTAACAAGAGCTGACGCATGAATTGCAGGCGATTTGAACTGTACAGTTCACTTATGTGCATACTTTTTATTTGAAAGAAAACTAAGAAAAAGCTATTTCATGAACACACACACACAAATGCATGTAGCTAGTAGTCAATTTTGTCATTTACTGTCATAAAATATACAGAAATCTATTACTAAAAAGTTAAAATTTAGCCAGGCGGTGGTGGCACATGCCTTTAATCCCAGCACTTGGGAGACAGAGGCAGGCGGATCTCTGTGAGTTCAAGGCCAGCCTGGGCTACAGAGTGAGTTCCAGGAAAGGCGCAAAGCTACACAGAGAAACCCTGTCTCGGAAAAAAAAAAAAAGAAAGTTAAAATTTGGGCTAGACATGATGGTGCAAGCCTGTAAATCTAGTACTTAGGAGACAGAGGCAAAGGGTCATGAGTTCCAGGCCAGCCTACGCTATGTAAAGACGGCTACAAGGAACTGGTCATGGTGGTACCACCTTCAGGCCCAACACTCGGGGCAGAGACAGGAGGATCTCTGTGAGTTTGAGGTCAATATGGTCTACATAGCGAGTTCCAGGACAGCCAGAGCTCCAGAGAGACACTGTCAAAACACACAAAAAGACAGCTGTGTGGTGATCCATTTGCTTATAACGGATACGTGGTGGTGAAGCAAGTCCGGGGGCTAAGGCCTCCAGATCTCAACCCAGTGAAATGTAAGGGGCTGGGATAGAACTCAGTGGTGAGCACTTCCTGGGCATGTGGGAAGCTCTGGGTTCAGTCTCTCACACTGCAAATAAAAACAGCCCGGGGTGGTGTCACATGTCCTTAGTCCCAGCACTGTGAGACAGACAGACAGATCTCTGCATTTGAGGCCAGCCTGCTCTACAGAGGGCATTCAAGGAAGCCAGGGCTACAGAGAAACCCTGTCACAGAAAGGAAAAAAAGGAAGGAAGGAAGAAAGAGAAGAAATCATAATTAAGCATTTTCTTTCTGGATTGACACTCTTTAAAATATCGCAGTTATCACAAGCTCAAAACAAACTATATTGCCAATGATAAACTAACTCCTTTTTATATTTTAAGTACTTTATTACATTTGCTTCTTTGTGTTTGTTTGAGTGTGTGTGTGCGCGCGCGCCATCTCCCTGACCCTTCCTTTTATATTTTAAAAGCAAGAACCATGGCAGTTGTAGACCATGACCAGCTCAAAAACACTGTGACAGAATAGGCAAGGTATCCTTCCAATACACCAAGAGGTTGACTATTCTCCACGCGTGCCCAGTGCAAGCATGTCAGCTTGACAACTTGATAGGACGTCGAGGATGAGTCTGCAGTGAAGCCACTGGATGATAGCTCTCTTTGATTTGGGGATACCAAATGCATTGACCTTTCTGGTTAAGTGAGAAACCCTTGGCTATATAGAACTCAGTGGCCCTTTAGGAGTTCCCCGGAGAGTTTGCTCATAGCCCTTGGAGCATATCCTGAGTGGAGTTTGGAAGACATTTTTCTTCTGTGCCAAAACAAGTTTTATAGCTTGGTTGATGCCAAAAGTTCAGCAAGCCCACTAGATAGCTTGATGTTAACTTGTATTTTATCTTCTCAGAAGTCTGAGGATGCTGTCCTCACAGGACAGATCACATGTGTAAAATACTGTTTCTGAGCATAACTGGACATCTTCTTTTCTTTGGAGTTGATTGTGTTTGTTTATGCAGGTTCTCTACATAGGCTAGTTTGGCCTCAAACTCAAGATCTCTTTTCTTGGCCTCTCAGGTGAAAGGAGTGGAGATGTGAGCCATCATGCCTAGCCCTTGAGTCTTTATTACTTTTCAGTGAAGAGAACATTTAGCAATAGTTGTTTTGATACAAGGTCCCATGTATCACAGGCTGGCCTCAAATTTGATATGTTTATGAGGGTAACCGTGGACTTCTGATTATCCTGATTGCACCACCCAAGTGTTGGGATTATAAGTATGAACCACCATGTTTCTTGTGGTACTGGGGATCAAACCCACAGCTTCATGTACGCTAGGTGTCTTAGGGTTTTATTGCTGTGAAGAGACATGACCACAGCAACTCCTGTAAAAGAAAACATTTCATTGGGGCTGGGTTACAGTTCAGAGGTTCAGTCCATTATTGTCATGGCAGGAAGCGTGGCATCATGCAGGCAGATACGGTGCTGGAGAAGAAGCTGAGAGTTCTACATCTAGATTTTCAGGTGCAGAAAGAGAGTGAGACACTGGGCCTGACTTGAACATCTGAGAGTCCAAGCCCATACCCAGTGACACACTTCCTGCAACAAAACCACATCTACTCCAACAAGGCGGTACCCCCAATGGTGCCACTCCCTGTGGGTTTCCGGGATGTTGTGGGAAATTTGTACACTGTGTGAAAATATATTGCTGTGATTGGTATAATAAAAAGCTGAACAGCCACTAGCTAGGCAGGAGGTATAGGTAGGATTTCTTAGGTGAGAGAAAGGAAGAGGAGGAAGAATCTAGGGGCGCAGGTGGCGCCAGGAAACACGGAGAGGAAACAGGAAGTGCAAGATGGAAGAGAGGTCACGCCACATAGTAGAACATAGATTAATAAAAATGTGAGTTAAGTTATAAGAGCTTGGGCTGGAGAGATGGCTCAGAGGTTAAGAGCACTGAATGTTCTTCCAGAGGTCCTGAGTTCAATTCCCAGCAACCACATGATGGCTCACAACCATCTGTAATGAGATCTGGTGCCCTCTTCTGGCCTGCAGTCATACATGCTGTATACATAATAAATAAATAAATCTTTTTTTTAAAAAAAGTTATAAGAGCTAGTTATGAACAAGCCTAAGCTATAGGCCGAGCTTTCATAAATAATAAGAAGTCTCTATGTCATTATTTGGGAGCTGGCTGGCAGGACAAAAAGACTCTTTACATGGGGACCATTTTCATTCAAACCCCATAGGCTTGTAGCCATATCATAATACAAAATACATTTAGTCCAACTTTAAAAGGCCCCATAGTCTGTCACAGTATCAGCACTATTTAAAAGTCCAAAGTTTAAAGTCTCTTTTGATGCTCATGGCAATCTCTTTTTTCTTTTTTCTTTTTCTTTTTCTTTTTTTTTTTTTTTGTTTTGTTTTGTTTTGTTTTGTGGTTTTTTGTTTTGTTTTGTTTTGTTTTTCGAGACAGGGTTTCTCTGTGTAGTTTTTGTGCCTGTCCTGGATCTCACTCTGTAGACCAGGCTGGCCTCAAACTCACAGAGATCCACCTAGTTCTGCCTCCCAAGTGTTGGGATTAAAGGCATGCGCCACCGCCGCCCAGCTCATGACAGTCTCTTAACTGTAATTCCCCATAAAATCAAAAAACAGATCACATACTTCCAACATACACTGACACAGGCTATACATTACTATTCTAAAAGGAAGGAAAGGAGTATAGTGAGGAAATACTGGACCAAAGCAAGACTGAAAACCAGCTGGCAAATTCCCAACTCTACACTCCAGGTCTGATGTCAAAACACTCTTCAGATCTCCAACTCCTTTCAGCTTTGTTGATTGCAACACACTTCTTTCTCTTGGGCTGGTTCCACTCATTGTTAACAGCTCTCCTCGACAGGTATCCCACGATTCTGGCATCTCCGACATCTTGGGGTCTCCAAGGCAATGCAGGGTTCACCTTTACAGCTTCACAAAATAGCCCCTCTGGGTGTCCAAGCAAGGACACCCCTGATATATATGTCTGGCCTCAACGGCTTTCCTTAGTCACAGAGGTGGATTCTATAACCCCTTTCTTGTATCCTTGGCTCTAAACTCAGAACCACATGGTCAAAGCTGCTAAGTTCTGCTGCTTGCTGTGGCTGGAACATGACCTCCTCATTCAAATACATATTCACCAGCTTTCTGTTTTCAATGGTTTCCTTTACTACCTAAGTTTGACCATCGTGGAACTTGCTCTTTAGACCAAGCTGGTCTTGAACTCTGAAATCTACCTGCCTCTGCCTTCTGAGTGCTTAGGATTAAAGGCTTCTACCGCTATACCCAGCTCTAAGCTTTTCTTTAATTCCTTTTCACAAGTTGGAAGCTTAGCTGGGTGGAGTCTTGCCCTGAGATCACTCCTCCTTTTATTCTATGTAGAACCAGGCTTTTCTTTAATCTGTTTATCTCCATGAACACCGGATTTAACATTTTGTATTTTTCCTTGCTCGACTTGCTCCTTTTCGTTGTAGATCTGCATAAGACTGGCCACTAATAACCACATGATCCAGTCGATGCCAAGCTGTTTTGAAATCTTTCTGCCAAAGCTCTTAATCCATATCTCTTCAATTTATCCTCAGGCAGATTTTTGTGCAAGGGCAGAAAGCCACGTTCTTTGCCAATCTGTCACAAGAACAGTGTCTAGGCCACATACTAATCTTCTCCTCTGAAAACCCTTGAGTCAGGCCCCCCACAGTTCAAATCGCCCTCAGCACCACTGTCTTCACGTTCCTGCTAGGATGGCCATCACACCTGACTTAAAGTGTCCACTTGTTTTCCTAGTCCAAAGTCCCAAAGTGTTCTGTGTTCCTCCAAACAAAAGCATGGTCTGGTCTATCGCAGCAATACCCCACTCCTAGTACCAGTTTCTATCTAGTTAGGGTTTTATTGCTGTGAAGAGACACCATGACCTATGGGGCCATTTTCTTTCTTTTTTGGTTTTTTGAGACAAGGTTTCTCTGTGTAGCCCTGGCTGACCTGGAACTCACTCTGTAGACCAGGCTGGCCTTGAACTCAGAGGTCCACCTGTGTTAAATGGATTCAGTTTTATTTTGTCTCAGTTAAAAAATACCTGCAGTTAGACAGGCGGTGGTGGTCCACGCCTTTAATCTCAGCACTTGGGAGGCAGAGGCAGGCGAATCTCTGACGTCAAGGCCAGCCTGGTCGAGTAGTTCCAGGACAGCCAGGACTATACAGAGAAACCCTGTCTTGAAAAAACAAAAACAAAAACTTGCAGTTCTAAATGTGTATTTTTAAAAAAAAAAGAAAAAAGAAAGAGAGATTTGTGGGAACAGTTTTGCCTTCTCTGTTAGCACCCATGTAATGTATTCCTTTTGGAGGGCCAATGAGATGATTCAGTGGGTAAAGAGCACTTGTCAAGTAAGCCTGAAGACCTGGGTTTGATCCTCAAATCCCACTTACAGTGGAAGGAGAGAGCAGACTCCACAAACGTGGTCTGACACAGTGTAGACTGCAGCATGAATGTACCACACACATGTCACACACATACATATCACACACACAATAATGTCCCCACACATATATCACACACAGTAATAATGTACCCACACATACATATCACACACACAGTAATAATGTACCCACACATACATATCACACACACAATAATGTCCCCACACATATATCACACACAATAATAATGTACCCACACATACATATCACACACACAATAATGTACCCAAACATATATCACACACAATAATAATGTACCCACACATACATATCACACACAATAATAATGTACCCACACATACATATCACACACACAGTAATAATGTACCCACACATACATATCACACACACAATAATAATGTACCCACACATATATACAACACACACAATAATAATAGTTTTCTTTTTTCGAGACAGGGTTTCTCTGTGTAGCTTTGGAGCCTGTCCTGGATCTCACTCCATAGACCAGGCTGGCCTTGAACTCACAGAGATCCGCCTGCCTCTGCCTCCCGAGTGCTGAGATTAAAGGTGTGCACTACCATGGCTGGCAATAATAGTTTCCTTAATCTTATGTTTTTTTCCTCCCTGGCACCAGGTACAAGTAACTCTTTTCCTATTTTTCTCCCATCTAGGCTACCCGTTGGCTCTGTTTTATCGGCATTACCTTTTCTACAAAGACTGCTACCTCATCCACCTCTTCCATGCTTTTACAGGCCTCTCCATTGCTTATTTCAACTTCGGTAAGTGAGTGGATTGTGCAGGGACATGGCCATGAGAAGAGACCGGGAGAGGAGCAGACCAGAACAAAATCCCCTGGAGAGAAACTCGTGTACAGAAGTTCTGGTTCCTAAAACTTTTTCATCTCTGCAAAGGGAAGATTGAATGGATAGGAACACAGTTTAATTGTTCGGGTTTTTTTTGTTGTTGTTGTTGTTTTCTTTTTACATTCCCCTACTGATAAATAATTTATGGCACAGCAGTTAAGAACATTTGCAAGTTCAGTTAAGCTCTCATGTCAGGTGGCTCAAAACCATTTGGAACTCCACTTCCAGGGGACCTGGAGTCCCCTGACTACATGGGCATACACATGCGCACACACACATAAATAATAATAAAGATAAGTAATTTTCAAACATTTCGAAAAACAGGATATTAAGTAATTCAAAATAAGGTACACTAATATTCTTCTCCTCTGAAAACTCTTGAGCCAGGCCCCCACAGTTCAAATCACCCTCAGCACCACAGATATCAAAACATCACTTGGTACCACATAAGTCCGTACATTTTTTTGTACCAGTTAGAAGTAAATTTAGTGTACGGCATTGTGGCGCACACCTTTAATCCCAGCACTCAGGAGGCAGAGAGCCAGCTTGGTCTACATAGTGAGTTCCAGACCATTCAGGGCTACATAGGCCCTGTCTCAAAAATTGTAATAATGATAATAAAGTCACTATTATTTAGGGGCTGGTGAGGTGATTCAGCAGATAAAAGCACATGACCTCACAGGGTGGGTTGCCCTTTGACCTCCACATTTACCAAGGCACACCCACACTTGAGACGACAGTCTCATGTAGCCCAGGCTGACCTTGAACTATATTGAAGAAGATCCTGATCCTCCTGCCTCTACTTCCCACATGCTGGATGCAGGCATGGAACACCACGCCTGGTCCTGTGCAGCTGGGGATTGAACCGAGGGCTTCCTGAATGTTAGCCCGGCACTCTACCAACTGAACT
This sequence comes from Peromyscus eremicus, assembly GCF_949786415.1. Lineage (NCBI taxonomy): Eukaryota > Metazoa > Chordata > Mammalia > Rodentia > Cricetidae > Peromyscus > Peromyscus eremicus. Next base: position 134,714,878 of record NC_081418.1, read on the forward strand.
ACATCCCCCGACTCCAGCGTTGCTTACTGTGGGTTGTGGGGTGTTTTTGTTTCCTCTTCTCTGTGGTTGGGAACCTCAGGAGGAACGGGACGAAGGCACTAAGTGCTGCCCTCTTCTCCGTCCCAGGGTACCAGTTCTACCACTCCTTGCTGTGTGTCGTGCTTCAGTTCCTCATCCTGCGACTCATGGGCCGCACCGCCACTGCCGTCCTCACTACCTTCTGCTTCCAGATGGTACGTTTTTCTCATGGCAGCTCAGGTTACATCTGCCAGCAGGTGTGGGGAGGGGCCAGGCAGCGGATGGTAGCATGGTGACCCAGGGGATCTAGCTTGTAATCCCTCCTCCCAGCACACCGCAGTCCGACTGTGGGCGGGCTGCTCATCACTGGGCAGTTGTAGCAGTAACTCATGGCTGGCCTCGGGACTGTGCCATCAGGGTTCCTTGGTTCTCACCAGGTCTAGCCCAGCCGACCATGAGGGCGGTTACCCAAAGGCAAGGCAGAAAACTAATTTCGAATGAGCCGAAGGAGCTAAGCATGTAAATGTCCATCTGCCACCCTACAAGTCAATCCTCACTGCAGTGTTGGAAACATTTGTAGGGTTTATTTGTTTGTTTATCAAGGTTGGTCTCACTATGTAACCGAGGCCAGATTCAAACTCTTGTAGCTCAAATTGGCTTCCGTCTCTCTCAGGTGCCAGGGTTCTAGGTCTGCACCAGCAGGCCTGGCTTGTGGGAACTCCTTAATGTTCTAATGATGGGGCCAGAAGAAAGGAAAAGTGAAGGAATACGGGGAGGCTTCGAGCGAAGGGGAAGTTAGGAAGTCAGGCATGGTGGCATAGGCTTGGAAGGCTAAGACAGAGGACTGTGAGCTAGAGGTCCAAGACCACACACACACACAAAAGAAGAGAGCAAAGGCAGGCAAGCGTAGTGATGGTGGAGGAGTAAGACTTCCCTCTCCTAGGCCTACCTTCTCGCCGGCTATTACTACACAGCCACGGGGGACTACGATATCAAGTGGACAATGCCACATTGTGTCCTGACGTTGAAGCTCATTGGTAAGTGGAAGGGTGCTGCCTCCCTCCTCTGCAGCTGGACCCCTCCCCACTGAGCCCGAATAAACTATACCGATGTTCCCGTCATGCTCCTGGCTGCAGTGTGTCCACGGACCACATCCTCACGTCTGCTCTCCCCTCCCTTCTCTTTGCTCAGGTCTGTCTATTGACTACTATGATGGAGGCAAAGACAGGGTAAGTATCCACTCTGTGGCCAAGTGAGGCTAAGGACTAACCAGAGGGAAGGAGAAAGGTTACTGTCACCAAAAGCCTGGCCCTGCCCCCAGGGTGGGACCTTTGCCTCACTCCCTAGCCTGGGAGCTATCTTTCAGATATTAACTGGGCAAGGACCAACCAGGGTAACTTGTCCAGAATCCAGCTTTTACATAAAGTCCAGAGATCAAAGACAGCAAGGCACTTGTCACAGCAGCCACAGGCGACTGTTGACTAAGCCACCTACCCCACATTTCCACACAAAGCCACACTAAAGAGCTCCAGGCCGTGGGCACAGGTTGGGAACGCTCAGACTGGCTCTTGGGGTAAGATTCAAGGCTGTCCTGAACCATGCATTCTCTTCTCGGCATAGAATTCCCTGTCCTCTGAGCAACAGAAGTATGCCATTCGGGGTGTCCCTTCCCTGCTGGAGGTTGCTGGCTTCTCCTACTTCTATGGAGCCTTCTTGGTAGGGCCCCAGTTCTCGATGAACCACTACATGAAGCTGGTACAGGGGCAGCTGACTGACAGACCAGGAAAGATACCAAACAGGTAATTGCCCCTCTGGTCAAGACCTCTGTGTGGGTATCCCACCAGTTCAGTCCCTTCAGAAGTGACTCTTAAAGCCAACCTTAGCACACTGGCCCTGTTGACACAGTGTCACGTGGACCATGTCTACACGCTCCTCAGCTTAGATAACTGCCCCAGCCATTCTTGCTGAGCCTGAAGTACAAATGGAAGGACTCACTTTTATGCCTCAGGGTTTTGCCCACCAGTAGTGCTCCTCCCATTAAAGCCTCCTCTCACGTAGGAAGACCCTGTTCCTCTTTTATCCCCCCCCTGGAGCTGAGGACTGAACCCAGGGCCTTGCACTTGCTAGGCAAGCGCTCTACCACTGAGCTAAATCCCCAACCCCAAGACCCTGTTCAATGTATAAAAGTGTATATACTTAACAAGAGATAATGCAAACACCACTATAATTCCTTCAGGGAACTTGTCCCCCTGAGTTTCAGCAGGAGTTGAAATTGCTAGTTCTGTACATGGGGTCTTTTAGTCTGTCCACTGATTGAGAAGCCTGGTGAGATTCTGAACTCAGCAGCATGCTCTGAGGGTTCAACACCAGCCTCGCACACCCTGCTCCCTCCTACCCTCACCCCTGTAACTCAGGTTTGCAGATAGCCAAGCAGATAGAGCTGTCTTTCCTGGAAACAGCTCCGGGCACAGGGATCCTGGTGCCACTGTCTGCGTGGCCGCACCCTGAAACGCTCCTTTCCGTGACTGCAGGTCAGAGGGTGAAGGGCGAGGCTCTGCCGTCTGTGACCCCACTTGTTCCTTTCCAGCACCATACCTGCTCTCAAGCGCCTGAGTCTGGGCCTCGTCTACCTGGTGGGCTACACGCTGCTGAGCCCCCACATCACAGACGACTATCTTCTCTCTGAAGACTATGATGTGAGTGACTGCTAGCACACCGTGACCACTGCCTCACAAAAGGGATAAACAGAGACCCTAGACATGAGAGTAGGCCATGCCATCTAGAGGTGTGTGCTAGATTTTGCTCTAGGACTATGAGAGTTGGTATCCGCGTCACCCAGGCCTTTGGCTGCATGAACAAACCTTCAGAGGTCCAGGCCAGCGCCATGTGCACGTTAGTGCTCCCCCTAAAACAGCTCGTCTCGCTTTATGGCAGGCCACTTCTTGGAGTGCAGCAGCTGGTGGCTCTGCAGCCTACTTCCTTTTAACTGACAGACTCACGGACTTGTCGGGAGTCCATGCTCCAAGAGGGAGGGGAAAACTGGCTTTTGCTCCAGCCCCCCTGAAGAGCTCACAGCAGTTCCATATGCATTCTGGGTAGCTAACTCTGAAAATTAACACGGACCGTGGATATACAAGGTCCCCCCTGCCCTGACCACATAAATGCCTAGGCTTTGCAGAGGAAGAGGTAGACGGATGTTGGCGTCTCTTGACTGGTTACAGAGAGGTAGTGCTATATTGTCATGGCACATGAGGCATCAGGAATTGACAGGGGTAAAGAAGCCAGCCACAAGTTTGAAAATAACATTTAGGGGACGGTGCCATCCCTAATGCTCATGTGCTCTCTTCTCAAGCACCGCCCTTTCTGGTTCCGCTGCATGTACATGCTGGTCTGGGGCAAATTTGTGCTGTACAAATACGTCACCTGTTGGCTGGTCACAGTAAGTAGGAGAGATCAGTCATATTTAGACAAGATGGGTGGGAGGCTGGGAGGGTGGGGTGGCCAGAACCCTGAGTGTCTCTCCCCTCAGGAAGGAGTGTGCATTTTGTCGGGGCTGGGCTTTAATGGCTTTGAAGAGAACAAGAAAGCAAAATGGGACGCCTGTGCCAACATGAAGGTGTGGCTCTTCGAAACAACTCCTCGCTTCAATGGTACCATCGCCTCCTTCAACACCAACACCAATGCCTGGGTAGCCCGGTAAGCACTGAGGACTGGGCCCAGGCTCCTTCCTCCCTGGACAGGAGGGCAGGATGTTCTTGTCACTTCTGTCCGTGTTTCCTACTTATCAGTCTGCTAAGCTTTTGTTACCGCCAAGGCACCCACACACACACACCACACACACACAAAAAACATTCTGTAAAAGCGCCTTGAAGCCTTGGCTGCGAATCCTGGCCTGCCACTGTTTATGCCCTCCTTGTGGTGCTGTTTATATAGTGTCCACTGACGGCCCCATCACTGGCACTGCACAGCCTGAAAAACGCCTACCCTTGCCTCATTACACCTCCAGTGTCAGGCACTCAGTAGGTCCTCGGTTCCACCTGCTGAAGCAGGCTGCTCCACATTCACCCATCTAAGCATGGAGTCTGTTGTGTCTGAACTGGGACAGCTTTCCTCCACCTCAAGCCGTCCTATGAGCACTGCTTCCTGTACCCTCAGTGGCCACAAGTGGGAGCCAGTCAGCACCCCACTCCTCAGGGCACCGCGCCCCAGAAGCAGGAGTCAAGTCTGAGGTTCATCCTTACCCACCCTCTTCTCTAGTTACATCTTCAAACGCCTCAAGTTTCTTGGAAATAAAGAACTCTCACAGGGTCTCGCCTTGCTGTTCTTGGCTCTCTGGCACGGCCTACACTCAGGATACCTGATTTGCTTCCAGATGGAATTCCTCATTGTTATTGTGGAAAAGCAGGTATGACTCAAGGGGGGTAGGAAACGGGCCGGGGGTAAGGACAAGGCTGATGCTCTCTCCTCCTTCCCCAGGCCGCCAACCTGATTCGGGAGAGCCCCACCCTGAGCAGCCTGGCTTCCGTCACTGCCCTGCAGCCTGTCTACTACTTGGTGCAGCAGACCATCCACTGGCTCTTCATGGGCTACTCCATGACCGCCTTCTGTCTCTTCACGTGGGACAAATGGCTTAAGGTAGTGAGACCTGATGACAAGGCAGCCAGTCACCAGAACCTCGGGCAGTAAGAGATAAGCACTCTCAACTGTCCGTGGTCTGTCTCCACAGGTGTACAGATCCATCTACTTCCTTGGACACACCTTCTTCTTGAGCCTACTATTCATATTGCCTTACGTTCACAAAGCAATGGTGCCAAGAAAAGAGAAGTTGAAAAAACGGGAATAATGCATTTCCCTGGTAAGTAAACAATCCACGGGACGTCAGGACGTGGAAGATACGGGGCTGGAGATTCGTGGAGTAACACAGCCTGACCACTAGGGAGCACTCTGTGGGCTACGACTTGCTAAGAAGGGACCAGATGCTATTCTGGCCAACCTTCTAACCACACACCTTGCCTTTTAGGTGGCTGGACTGGTGCAGAAACTACTTGTCTCCCTTCTCACAGCACTCCTCACCCCGAGCAGATGCCAGGAGCTGGAAGTCACAGCCCTCCCGGCTGCGCCTCTGCTACAGCCAAGTCTTCACCAGGCCAGGGGAAGCTCTTGTGGGAGGAGCAGAGGGGCTGCACCCCCTTTGGACTCCCCCATGCACGTTGCCTTATCTCTTCCCTCTAGCCAGGAACCTGTCGTGTTTCTCCTCTGCCAATCTACTACGATTGTATATGTGCCGAGACCGCCGCCCCCCCATGGGGGGAGGGGAGGGTACAAGGCCCTGCCTGCTCCATTTTTCTATCTTGGAACTATACCAGATAAAATCACTTCTGTTGTTCAGTTTTTTCACTGCTAGCATCCTGACTGCTTTCTTTCATTCGTGTTCTCTGTGCTTGCTGAAGCTGAGGTCAGCAGGGTGTCTTTGAGAACACAAGAATCTAGGAAATCAGGAACTCCTACCTTCAAAGTCCGGAACTCCAGACACCAAGGGGGACAGTTTACACCACCATGTACTGCTGAGCTTAAGAACCCTCAGAACAATCAGGCTTGCAAAAAAGAAAAAAGCACAGTCTTTATAGGAAAACAAAAAACAAATTCAGTCTTGGCTGCCCACTCTGCCGTCTTGGTACAGAAGATTATCTTCCAACAGACACCTTAGGAGTCAAGAGACACAAGTCCTGTCTGAGAACTAAGCTCCACTGTTCTCAAATGACGCCCCATACTTCTTCAAAGGCTGTGGTAAGTTTGGCACAGGTGAGGGCAGCAGACAGTGGATAGTTGCTGATGGACACCATCTTCTCTGTGTACTCCACACTGACCTGAGGAGAGAAGGGGCTGGTCAGGCAACTCTTACCCTATAGCAGTGCCATTCAGTGTCCAACTTCTACAGAACTGGATGCTTTAGCTGTATCTGTTAGAGACATGCCAGAGTCCTCAAGAACACATGCTGGGTCAGGAATGCAGCTGCGATGTGTTTTCTAGCTCTGTTCATACCCTGTACTTCCTGATTGGTGAGGACAAGGAGTTTTAATATGCTAACTGCTCATGGAATGCAGCACTGAGTTTCAGCTCCATGAAGAACCTAAGGACTGAGCCCAGACTGTACCTTGCCGTGGGCAAAGGCCCCCACCACGAAAACAATTGGGTCACTCCTGGGCACCAGCTCTCGTACATCACTGACGTCTGCCATGGAAAAGGAAGTGCCAATTTTCATACAGCCCACTGGGAAGTGGTCAGACACTGGATTCTTAATTACCTAAGAGAAAAAAAGCAGAGTCAGCCCCAGAAACAGCCAGCCCCAGAACCTACCAACAGGTTTCCCCAGCTTACCTTCAAAAGCTTCTGAGGGCCATCAGCTGCTCGGACGCTGAGTTTGTGTAAAAGCTGAACTAGGAAGGAAAAAAAAAACGAGAGTTCAGGAGTGAAAAGAAACCGCATTCTTCTGCCCAGTGATCTGTGCAGAACCCTCGGGGAAACTGGGCTGATGTCCTTTCCATCCATACTGTAGCCTAAGATGTCACAAACAAACACTGTGACCAGCTCAGATGGCTTTATCCCTCCCACAGAAACCTAAGAAAGAGAGCAGGGGAGCTGAATTTCCATGGATGTGGAAAACTACCAGGGGCCTATCGTGGCAGTAGCTCCCCACTGCTGAAGGACTGAGGATGTGACGCCCCCCTTTCCTCTCCACTTTGCCAAGTTCATTCAGGCCTAAGTCCTAAGGCTTCTCACCCATGAGGCCACAAAAGCGGTCAAAGGTCCTGGGAATCCGAGTCTGGGGGTTTACTTCAATCAGTACATTCTTCTGTGTGTGTATATAAACCTGTAGCAAGCCAGCTCGGTTCAGGGGGCTGTCCATCAGCATCAGTAAGCTCTGAGAAAGGGAGACAGCAAGGCAAAGTGAAGCCTAGAAAACAGCATTTGCTGCCTCTGTAGACAGCACAGAGGGTCATTAGCTCTCCCCACAGTTACCTGGTGGGCGATGTCTGGTCTGACTTCCCCTGGGTCCCGTCCATTCTTCAACAACATGGACTTGTGCTTGTCACAGTTGAGTAGCTCGTAAGTTTTCCCTACCTGAAGAACAGAACAGGATGAGAGAAACAGGAAATCTGTTATCTACCTGGTAGTGCTCAAAGGGTGCTCCCCGAACAAGTTCAAGCCCACTCGAGACCTCAGCCAGAAAGCTTCTCAGGGGACTGCCGTGTGGCCACAGTTAGCTTTCTCTGTTAGAGACAGACACACAATCAACTACCTTACAACCAAAAAGGAGGGGCACAGGTCACACCACATTTGAGGGTTTCTGTTTGTTTTGTTTTTTTCAAGACAGGGTTTCTCTATGTAGTTTTGGTGCCTGTCCTGGATCTCGCTGTTGAGATCTATGGCTATCAGGCAGAAGTCACAGAAGTTCTAGAATCGGACAGGAATTCATGAACAAGACTCATCACAAAGCAGTATGTATGCGCTGAGGGAAATGCCAGCCTGGGATATGGCAGGACCCTGCCTCAAACCACTGAGAAAAGACAGATGACCGTAGCTCAGTGGCAGAGGGCTTGGCAGGGCCCTGACTTCATCCCCACACCACAAAATAAAAACACAGGAAAAGTTGGAACAAAAATGGGGAGGCGTGCCAGACGGTGGTGGCACACGCCTTTAATCCCAGCACTCGGGGCAGAGGCAGGAGGATCTCTGTGAGTTGGAGGCCAGCCTGGTCTACAGAGCGAGTTCCAGGACAGGCTCCAAGCTGCACAGAGAAACCCTGTCTCAAAAAAAAAAGGAAAAAAAAAAAAAAATGGGGCGGCGCTGGAGGACTAGGATTAAAAATGAAATTGCCTTGTAACCCAAGAATCCTCTCAGGCAAAGAGCCAAGAATTCTAGTGTCAGAGGAACGTGACACCTGAGAAATGTCCTGACAAGTTTATGCATCTCATAAAAGGGGCAAGTGAGGGCTGCTCAGGGTTGGGTTCTGAAATAACGCATTTGCAATTTCAAATCTCAAGGGATATTAGGATGGTCAGTAAGACCAAGTCTAAACCTAGCTGGAGAGAGAGCTCAGCAGACAAGGGCACTTGCCACCAAGCCGGAAGATCCAAGTTCAACTCCTGTGACTCACGTGGTGAAAGGGGGAACCAACAAGTTGTCCTGTGACCTCCACACACGCCCAAGTACACACACACACACACACACACACACCACATGCAAAAAGAAGTCTATAAAGATGGCTTTTGAGATGGGTCAGCAGGTAAAGGCACCTGCTGCCAAGTCTGATGTGTGATCACTCCCCAGAACCACCCACATGGCAGGAGAGAACTCAGGTTGTCAGTGAATGAACACACACACACACACACACACACACACACACACACACACACACGGAAATCTTTTGGAAAAAAATGACAAAAATACTGTTATGTACAAACACGGCTTTGAAAGGCTGTGCATCACTAGAACTTTTTATGTCTAGAGACGAAGTGATGATACATTTCAGAATCCTGGGGGATGTGAGTCTGGAGATGAACTGAGTAGTATGAGAGATGACTCAGTGATTTCCTTGTCAGGTGGGCTAGAACTCCATCTCCAGGGGGTCTGAAAACCCTGGCCTCCAAGGGCACCCAAACACATGCGGTACACACACACATGCACAGTTACAAATAAATAGTTTCTATTTATTTAATTTTATGTACATGTGTGCCTACATGTCTGTCCGTGTACCGTGTGCATGCAGTGCCAGCTAAAAGAAGGCGCTGGATCCCCTGGAACTGGAGTTAATAGGTGACCCACCATGTGGGTACTGGGAATTGAACCTGGTCTTTCGGAAGAACCAGTGTTCTTAACTGCTGAGCCGTTCATTTCTCCAGCCCCACATAAATCTTAAAAAACAAAACAAAACTGTCAGAGTAGGGGCCAAAGAGGTGACTTGGTGATAAGAGCACTGCACTTGCTCTTGCAGAGGACCGAGTTCAGTCCCCAGCACCCACATGGTGGCTCACAGTCTCCTGTATCTCCTGTAACTCCTGCTCCAGGAGATCTGGCTGACTGACCTGCTCAGGCACCTGAACACGTAGTACACATAAGCTCACGCAGGCATACACATAAATAGAAACAAATCTTCAAAAGAATGTCAGAATAGAACAAATGATCAAGAACTAAGTCCTTAGGACACCCTTAATCGTAGAAGAGAACGGTCCAATTTCAATCCGTTAGGATGAAAAAACTGGAGGTTTTGTTTTACATGTGGGCGTTTGGCCTACACGTACACAGATGCACCATGTGCAGGCCTGGTACCTGTAGAAGTCAAAGGAAGGCATCGGATCCCTTGGCACTGGAGTTAGATGGTAAGCTGTAAGCGGGTGCTGGGAACTGAACTTGGATCCTCTGTAAGAACAAGTGCTCAACCACCGAGCCATCTCTCCAGGCCCAGGTTTTCTTTCAGTGAACCACAAGAAGAAAAATCAAAATGTTTGACTTACAGTCAACTGTGATGATGGTTTAGGAAACATGAGTATGCACTGGTCTGAAAACCACAAACTACCTCTAGTTTGAAGGATCAGGATGAAAACCATTTTTAACATTAGACACAGGAGGAATTTTGAAGTCTTACAGTCTGCACTCATAGTAACATAGTAAGTAAACAATCACGTGACTCTACAAGCTATGAGGAACAGAAATGATTCATTAGTAGATCAACAGGAAGTATATAGGAGGCAGTCCACTGTCACCTCTCTAAACTGTGTGTGTGAGATACATGTACATGTGAAGGACAGAGGTTGGTGTCTTCCTCTATCCTTTTCTGAGACAGCGTTCCTTATTGAACCTCCGCTCGCTAATTCAGCTAGGCTGGCAGGCCATCAAGCCTTAAGGATTCACCTGTCTGTCCAACGCTAGGATTATAAATTGAGTTGGGCCCTTTTCTTTCTTCTTCTTCTTCTTCTTCTTCTTCTTCTTCTTCTTCTTCTTCTTCTTTTTTTTTTTTTTTTTTGAAACAGGGCCTCTCTATGTTGCCTTGGCTGGCCTAGAACTTGCTTTGTGGGCCAGGCTGTCCTCAAACTCAGAGATCTGCCTCCCTGTCTGTTGTCTGTCTCGGTCCCCTGGAATTGGAGACTAAATTGGGACTAAAGACATGCAAGAGCGAGCCCAGCATGGACTGGGCTTTTTACGTAGGTGCTGGGGTTAGAACTCAGGTCCCCATGTTTGCATGGCAAGCACTCCACTAAGCCGTCTGCCCAGCCTGTGATGTAGCAGCTCCTTGGTCTAACCACTAGTAACAGAAAGCAGCATCACAAATGGATGTGGGAGCTCACAGCTGTAATCCCAGCATTCAGGAGGCCACCAGATGCCAGGCCAGCATGAAGTAGAGGGTGAGACCCTGTCTCAGCAAGCAGCAGCAACAACACTCAATAATTAGCTGGACATGGTAGTCTGTGCCTACAATTCCAGCGTCAGGAACCTAAGGCAAAGGCCATTCTAGACCAGTCTAGAGTATGTTGTTAAGACCCTGGTCTCAAAACAACAATGAACTAAGTAGCAGGGATACAAAGACCACCATAAGTTAATAACATTCAGCGGCCTTAAGACATAAAAGAACCCAATGCTTTCAGAGAACTTAAAGGAGGGCTGGAGAGACGACTCAGCAGTTAGGAGCACTGGGTCTTCCAGAGGCCCCGGCTCATTCCCAGATCCCACATCATAGCTCCTAACTATCTGTAACTCCAATTCCAGGGGACCGAACAACTTCTAGGCTCTCCGGGTATCAGACATGCACATGGTACACAGACACACATGCAGGCAAACACGCACACACATAAAATAGTTTTGTTTTGTTTCTCTTGTGTAGCTCTGGAACCCCTCCTGGAACTCACTCTGTAGCCCAGGCTGGTCTTGAACTCACAGAGATCCTCCTGCCTCTACCTCCCGAGTGCTGGGACTAAAGGCGTTAGCCACCACCGCCCAATAAAGTAGTTTTTAAAAGAACTTAAAGGAATGCCTTTAATCCCAGCACTTGGGAGGCAGAGGCAGGTGGATCTCTGTGAGTTCGAGGCCAGCCTGGTTCCAGGACAGGCTCCAAAGCTAGAGAAATCCTACCTTGAAGAAGAAGAAGAAAAAAAAAAGAACTTAAAGGAGGCTAGAGTATAAGCATACATGGAGTGTACAAAACAACAGGGCTGGGCTGGGAAAAAGACAACAGCATAGCTAGGCTGGATGAGGCAGGCTGTCATCCCAACCACTCAGGAGGGTCACAAATTCAAGGTCAACTGGAGCTACAGAGTCAAGACTAAACTTGGCAACAAAGTGAGTCCCTATAATCAAAATTAAAATGAAGAAGAAGCTGGGGATATAGTTCAGTGATAGGATACCTGTTTTGTATATTCAAAGCCTTGAGTTCAATCCCCAGTACTGAAGGGGAGAAAAAAAAGAAAAAGATAATATAGGCTGATGAAAATCTCAAGCAGCTATCTGTCACCTTTGAAATACCACTGATGATAACCTTGCCTGAAATTCTTCTAGAATATACTCTACGAATATTTTTAATACATATTTTTGTTTGCTTTTTTGAAACAGGGTCTCTCTACATAGCCCTGGCTGTCCTAGAACTCACTATGCAGACCTAGCTGGCCTTGAACTAAGAGATCTAGCTACCTCTGCCTCCCAAGTGCTAGGATTAAAGGCATGTACCACCGTGCCCAGCTATATATGTTTTTTTAATTTTGTGTTTGGGTGTTTTGCCTGTATGTGTGTATACACATCACATGGGTACAGTGCCTTCAGAGGCCAAAAGAGGTCATCAGATCCCCTGGACCTGGAGTTACAACTGGGAGCCACAATGTAGGTGCTAGGAACCAAACTTAGGTGCTCTGTAAGAGTACCTGCTCTTAACCACTAAGCCACCTCTCCAGCCTTGCTCTACGAATTTTAATTGGCCATAATCATTTTGACTTATCAGTAAGTAACCTGAAGTAATTTATTTCAAGTACCAGACATTATTCTAAACAAAGAGTAACTCCTTTACTCCTTCCAACCATTACAATTAAGTGAACTCAGGGTTTGGGATTTAGCTCAGTGGTAGAGCCCTGGTTCAGTCCTCGGCTCAGGGGCGAGGAGCAATTAAATGAACTCATTTGCCTACCTATGTCACAAAACTGGTATACAGAAGGACTAGAACCCGGGCAGTCAGGTGTATCTACATTCTCAAATACTGAAGGTTTTGCAAATTATCATTATTATGGTATTGCTAGCCTGATAATGTCAAAACACTAACAGGCAGCCGGGTGTAGTGGTGTATGCCTTTAATACCAGCACTCATAAGAGGCAGGCAGATCTCTGTGAGTTCCAGGCCAGCCAGAGCCACACAGTGAGACCCTGTCTATAATAATAATAACTGGCTGCTCTTGCAGAGGACGAAGGTTCAATTCCCAGCACCCACATGGCAGCTCACAACTGCCTGTAACTCCAGTTCCAGGGGATCTGTCATCCACACACAGACATACGTGCAGGCAAAACACCAATGCACATAAGTAAATAAATAAATCTTTAAAAAATGATGGTGATGATGATAGGCAGTCACTTTGGGAGGAATATATAAAAGCTTATAGTTAGGCTGGAAAAATCGATTACTGAAGAAAGTAAAAAATCTTATTAATCGACCATTTAATGAAAAAGGGGTTAAAAAAAGGTTTTCAGCCCAGTATGGTGGCATACGCCTTTAATCCCAGCACTCGGGAGGCACAGACAGGAGGATCTCTGTGAGTTCAAGGCCAACCTGGTCTACAAAGTGAGTTCCAGTACAGGCTCCAAAGCTACAGAGAAATCCCGTCTCAAAAAACCAAAAAACAAAAAGTAAAACATATCTTTAAAGGGTGTGTGTGTGTGTGTGTGTGAAAACACTGCACAAAGTGTTAAGACAGGCACTACTCATTTTATCACTCAGAGAAATGAATGATAGGTTAAAAAAATGCGAAGGCTTATTAAATAATTGATCCAGACACTTCAAGATAAGCAGAAATACAGGACGAGCTGATAGTAGGAACCCTTTTAACAAAACAAAATATCAAATCCTTAGCAATAAAAGGATGGGGAAGTCATGGGTCTTGGCGATGTGGGAGAACTCAATAGATAATGCTTCCCCTCGCTTTACATTTTACATCAAAGACTCCTTGATAAATCAACTAAAAGCAAGAGTGTGAGGGCAGAAGAGCACAATAAAATACTGCCAACCCAGGCTTTCAACACCCCGCAAAACTAGATCATCCTTCAAAAGCAAATTCCACTGCTCAGTTTTTTCCACCCATTCTGTGTCCCTGGTCCCCACGGAATCTAACCAAGCAATTTACTACTTCCACACTCTGTTCCAAACTACCTTGACTGTCTCCAGACTGGCCCCTTCCAGCACCACAATGAGCCTACGGCCTCCGCTCTTGCTTCCTGCCCCAAGCCGGGGCCTCTTAGGCGGCGCGTTATCCCAGTCCTGTTCCTGCACTGCAAAACGCCGTTCACGAGGTTGCAAACCACCACTGGGCGCAGCCATCTTGCCAGCAGACCGGAAGTCGCGCTGACGTCCTTAAAGTTATAACTTCGCGTTCGTCCTCACTGCAAACTTCCTTCTAGCTGCCATTTTGAAAGAGGGCGCTTGGAAATGGCGATACCTGTAGTCCCGAACTACCGAAGCCTCCCTAGGAGGGCAGGCCTCCAAAAGAGGCGGGACTTCCGGATGCGCTTTTACTATGCGCGAAGTTCGGGTCCGCCTGAGCAGAGGGGGAGGGTTCAGAAGGGAGCGCACTTCCGGTGCCCTTTCTGCCGCCAGTCCCACGGCCCCCGATCCTCGTGTGCAGGGCGAGGTCCGTAAACTGGAGTGGGGTAGAAGCTGGCGGGCACCCCCTCCTGACCGCCGGTGCTGCCGCCTTCAGGAGGATCAGACATGGCCCAGAACTTAAAGGACTTAGCGGGACGCCTGCCCGCCGGGCCTCGGGGCATGGGCACGGCGCTGAAGCTGCTGCTGGGGGCCGGGGCCGTGGCCTATGGCGTCCGCGAGTCCGTGTTCACCGGTGAGCCACCTCCTTCCGCTGGCCGGTCCCCAGCCCCACTGGCCTGCCTCCCAAGGTGTCCGCGCCTGCCTGCCCCTCATCCCCGTCCCACCTGCACCGACCCGTGCTTTGATCAGCGGCTTGCTGATTGATTCCCCCCTCTCTCCACAGTGGAAGGTGGTCATAGAGCCATCTTCTTTAACCGGATCGGCGGCGTGCAACAGGACACAATCCTGGCCGAAGGACTTCACTTTAGGTAATGGCGGGTAGAGCGAACGGCCCTGACCCTTCACCCTTGACGGCTGTAGCCAGACTTACAACAGGATTCGGTGCTGCTTTCTCCCTTCCTCAGCCCTGCTCCTAGGACACTAGGTGCTCCGAAACTCCAGCAGTGCATAAAGGGCTGTTCTCCAAAGGGAAAAGAGAATCTCCTTGTCTGTGGTCATGGGGAGGAGCAGGCCCAAAGACGAGTGGTGAGGGGAAAATGGTCAAAATCAGGGAAACTGCAGCTTCCCAATTCCTGTCCCTGACCTCTCCTCTCCAGGATCCCCTGGTTCCAGTACCCCATCATCTATGACATTCGGGCCAGACCCCGAAAAATCTCCTCCCCCACAGGTTCCAAAGGTAAGTATGGGCGATTGGGAGCTGCATGGCATGTGGGGACACAAGTAAACACAAAGTGAGCCTGGCCAGGCCACCAGAAATGGCAGCGTTTCCGAGACCTTGGTGTCTGCATCTTCTAAAGAGCATGCCTCGTGGCTTGAAACAGTACGTTCCAGCACTTGGTGTGTGTGCTTGCACGTTTGAACGTTACTTTGGGCCTAGCAAAAACTGAGTCAGATCCAAGCCTTTTTAAGGCCCTTTACTGTTGGCTTGCTGCTCACATCTGCAGCGTACCTTGCTCTGGAGACACTGTCCCCACTCTTCACTAGTCGTTTCCTTGTAGACCATGCTTAGAAGCCCTGCCTTTGAGATTCCCCCGGCCCCCGCCTCATTCACATGTACACACAGAGGCAAGTAGCCCACAGTCATGTGCTTCTTTGTGCTGTTTTTTGGTGTGTGTTGTTTATTCATTCACTAAGCCGTAGGCCTTGGAAATGAAAAAATGGACAATTCTGGTTCTCGAGTCCTTAGAGTGAGTCTAGGGGGAGACCTGTAGTTGCGGTGGTGCCCAAACTGGAGGTTGCACCAAGTTCACTAGCAAAAAAATAGGAGTCAGCGGTACTAGTAGAAGGCCTGTAGAGAAGACTTCACAGTAAACGAGGGTCTGTTTCCCGTTGTCACATCAGCCTTGTTGACATTGTCTCTTGTCCCCAGAGGAGTGCTAGATTGTACAGTAGTGCTAGGCGTGGCGGGAGACACTGCTGGGAGAGAAGGGGAATTTGTTTGGCCTTAACCGGTCACTGCTGGCTTCTCCCTCAGACCTGCAGATGGTGAACATTTCCCTGCGGGTACTGTCTCGACCCAATGCCCAGGAGCTCCCCAGCATGTACCAGCGCTTAGGGCTAGACTATGAGGAGCGAGTACTGCCGTCCATTGTCAACGAGGTGCTCAAGAGCGTGGTGGCCAAGTTCAACGCCTCGCAGCTGATCACCCAGCGGGCTCAGGTCTGATTCCTATCACTGTCTGCATCACAGCGTGTCTCCCCTTGGTCCAGGGTCCTGGGTCCTAAAAAAGGGCATTTTGTAGAAAGAGAAGGATATGCGGGGTGAGTGGAGCTGTAGTTCAGTTGGTGAGTGCTTGCCTAGCTCGCACAAGCCCCGGGTTTAATCCTAAGCATTATTTAAACCAGGTGTGGCACGTGCTTGTGATGCCAGCACTCCAGAGGTAGCGGCAAGAGGATCAGACGTTTAGGGTTATCCCTGGCCACATAGCCGGTTTGAGGTGGGACAGCTGTACTGATTGTCGCTCTGGGAAATAAGGAGAAACAACTGCAAAACCTGATACCAGTCAGTGTTAAGAAGGAAGCGTAGGAAACAATACGATATGGTCTTACCCACATCTCTAAAGCGGTTCTTTCCTGGCTTGGCAGGAAGCTAAGCAGATATGTGTTGCATGGGAAAACGGGAAGATTAGGGGTCAGTGTGACGAGGGGTGGTCATGCCACCTTTCTGGTGCCACCTCATCTGTCACATGAAGACACTGAGCCAGGTTTTTTCTAGCGAATGTTTGAGGACTTAAGTGGTGGGTTTGCTGCCCATACTCGGGAGTTCTGGGGTTCAGATGGTCACAGCAATACTGCCTTCCCTCCAGTTCTCTGACCCCTTCAAGCCACCCCTCCCCTCCCCTCTCCACCCTGGCCCGCAGGTGTCCCTGCTGATCCGGAGAGAGCTGACGGAGCGTGCCAAGGACTTCAGCCTCATTCTGGACGATGTGGCTATCACCGAACTGAGCTTTAGCCGAGAGTACACAGCTGCTGTAGAAGCCAAACAAGTGGGTGAGTTCCCGCAGAGTGATCAGTGGGCTTCTGGGCTGGGAGAGGGGGGGCTGCACGTGCTTAAATTCTTACCGCCCCGCAGCCCAGCAAGAAGCCCAGCGGGCCCAGTTTTTGGTGGAAAAAGCCAAGCAGGAACAACGGCAGAAGATCGTGCAGGCCGAGGGGGAGGCCGAGGCTGCCAAGATGATATCCTTGTGTTGCAGAGAGCTTGCCGGCCCCTGGGACGCCCTGTTTCCACTCCCTCGTGGGCCGACTGATGAGACTAAGGCGAATGCGACTCTGCCTACTGACCCTTGGCTTCTGGGGGGGGGGTGACTGGTGAGATCTGAAATCTTGGTGGGGGACCTGAGGCCTGACTCCCCACTGTAAGGCCGGATCGAGAGCACTGCTGGCCTCGCCTTCACATCTGCTGCCACCACAGTTCTTGGCAGCATGCTGCAGGGAGGCCCACAGGGGGTAGCCAAAGTGTGAGTAGCCATGTGAGCGCAACCTTGAATCTGACAGCCCAGAGGACCCTGAGGAGGCGGGGGAAGATGGGTGTTGCGGCAGACATCATAGCCTGGCCTAGATGAACCCTTAACCCTGTCTGCTTACCTTGGAGAAGCACTGAGCAAAAATCCCGGCTATATCAAGCTCCGGAAGATCCGGGCCGCCCAGAACATCTCTAAGACGGTGAGAGGAAGGAGGGTCTCACTCTCCCAGGGCTGCCCATTGAGATGGAAAGTATTCAGTTACACACACTTACACACACACACACACACACACACACACACACACACACACACACACCATCACACAGTAGGATTCCAACCTGACCTGAGTCTCTACTTGAACAACTTCCTTGGGCACCCTTCCTCCCCCAGAGTGACTCCCCGGCTTTGTGTGTGGCTGTTACAGAGGTGTAACACCAAGGCTTCTCACTGCTTGGATCTTTGTACTAGAGCAGGGGCCTCTTGTTCATTACAGTGTCTTCCACTGGGTGGGCCACTGAGTCACAGGGATGAGACTTGTGGCCGCCCTCTACTAACACAGACATCCATTCCCTATCCTGTAGATCGCCACCTCACAGAACCGCATCTATCTGACGGCCGACAACCTCGTGCTGAATCTCCAGGATGAAAGCTTTACTCGGTAAGAGATGCCACTGTGCAGAGAACAGAGCATCTACACTTGGTACTCGGGCTCTGGAATCCATTGCAATAGTCATGGGGCCCTTGACAGTTTCTCTGAGAACACCAGAGTCAGAAAAGTAAGTGTGTCTGTCTGGTTGGCAGTTCCTATGTTAGATCCTCTAGGACTGACTTTATGAAACAAAATAGGATTTCTTGTATAAAAGGCACTTTATTTATAAATATTTTAAGTGAAAAGTGATAAGTGATGGCGTTCCATGTTCTGTCTTGAGAACCTGGATGCTGCTTCCCCAGTAATGTGTCAGGACCGCAGAAATGGTGACCAAAAGAGCAGTCGTCGTGGGGGCTGGGGGATAGAAGGGTCTAGAGCAGCTGGAGCCTGAAGCTGACTAATCATATTTATCTCTTCTTTCTGTTTTCCGTTGACTCCATGCCGTGCTGGCTACAGGGGAAGGTAAGTGATTGTATCCTTGCTGCGGGGTCCTGGGGGGCCACCTGTTCCCTGGACCTGTCTCTACACCTAACCTCCTCACAGACCTTCATTTGGGAAGAGGAGATAGTTTGCACATTTATGTCCCCCGTAATATGAACGTTTCCCCTTTGTTCTATAGTGACAGCCTCATTAAGGCTAAGAAATGAGTTGTGGACATCAAGAACTCCGCCACCAGAGGAGTGGATGCATTTCTCATCCAGTTTTGAGGAGCCGGCTAGGGAGGTCAAGCACAGCCCACCCTGACCCAAGCATCATGTGATGGATTCCTCTGTACTCGTCCTCTTGGATTAAGGAAGACTGAAGACCAACCCTTTCAGAGGACTTTCTTCCTCCTTGTATTGGCCCGAGGGAGGGGGGAGACAGTGTGATTTCTCAGTGACTTCCTACAGTGTTGTCCTTCCCCAGAGTGGGGGGAGATAACTACCATCCCAGAAGTTCTCAATAAAATTTTTATTAAACTGAAGCCAGCCAAGGTTCTGCATCTGAGTGGGTTAGACAGGCTGCACTCTGGGTCTCTGCCAGCAGATGGCACATGCAGTCTGGCCTGTAGAGTTCCGGCTCCGCTCTGCTGGGTCCTCAGAGCCTACTGGCTCCAAAGCAGACCATCAACGGGGAGCAGACCTCAGCCGAAGGCCCAGCTACACCCTTCACCGCACCCCTCGTGTCTGTCAAACGGACCGGCTGGTTTAATAACCTCCTTTTAAAGCTGGAGCAGCTGTGGCTTTGCTGAGCCAAACTAAAAATGTGATGACCCCAACGGGAGCTGCTTCCTTGGTTACCAGCTTCTGCGTAGCTATGGGGAGATCATGTGTGTTCCTCCTGAGGGCCTCAGTGTCCCAAAGCCCAGTGGACTAGTGCACTGTTCCTCAGTTACCAGGTACCATGAGCTATTTGTATGTAAGGTTATCCCCACGGAGGTGGATTTCCTACCCCCACAGCCCCGGAGCCCAACTGAACAAGGACCTAGTTTTCCACCTATTACCTCATTCTGAAGACAGTACATCTCGAGTACTGGGAAGTTAAGCCATTGCTCATACGTGTAGCTCACCTTTGCTATCTTTTTTCCTTCCGGGTAGATAAATGTGTGAAACCATAAAACAATCCAATGGGAGAAGGGGTGAACCTCAAGTGGACTAGAGGGTGCCGTAAAGCTTCGGCTCCCTGGGTTCTCAAAGGAAGCGGATGGACCTCTCCTGAGGTCTAGGAAGAGATAGACAGGCCAATGGGCCTGAACCAGTGTCCCTGGTTTCCCACTGACACTCATGTTCCCAGGGTGGAAGCACAATGGAAGTGACTGCGGACCGAGTGTATTTCCAAATCTTGCTGCTGCTCTGAAGGCAGCCATTTTGTCTCTTTCCCATTGTTCTCCTTTGCCAAGTGACTCACACATCCACACCCCACCCAGAAGGTTAAAGGTCAGGTTGTTGGTCTGGTGGCCTCCATGGTCTTCAAGGCTCCAAGAAGGTCACTGCTGAGGGAACCGACCCGGGGGCCATCTTTACCAGACAGTGTTAGGAGCTTCATACTTCAATCACCCAACACTGCGCTGGAAGATGGACCCAGAGCCGGCCTACAGAAAACCAGACCACAGCTGATCGACTGCTAGAGCGAAGCCGCTGCTGGCTGGCTGGCTGGCTGGGGACCTCTTGAGTGCGCAGACAATCCCAAGGCCAAAGTCGGCTTCAGGTAGGCTCTGGATCTACCAGATGACAAATCACACCGGGTTGGAGGAGGGGCTGGGGCCATTGTGTTCCTCCAGTGGGCGAACGGCCAACGGAGAACCGTTTCTGCGGCACCCTTAACTCAGGAGAGGGGGCTTTCAGGGTATGCGAGGGAGCAAGGACTTTGCTACCGGATAGGGGCCGGGGGCCTGGAGCAATGGACGCCGCTGACACGGGACAGGGGCCTCCATCATTACCCGGCAGTATTAGAGACTCCTAACCAGCACCCAAACACTGCTGGGTAAGACGAGGGCCCCTACCCAACCAGTCCGTCTCCAAGATCAGTCCTGGCTAAGCCCAAGCACCCAGTGGAGGAGCCACAGAGCTCTGGCTCCCATCCCCCACCTCCGCGTCATTTGGGACACTTCCGGGTGAGCCTTGCTGCTCAAACCAGGCGTACCCTGAGTTGCCCATCACTGAAGCCAAAACCAGCTCCAGCAGCCCCCACTTAGCCCTCCGCTGTCCGCCTGAGAGCCAGTCCCCTACCACTCCACCGCCCGTCCCTGCCCCCACCACACACCAATTCACTGCGCTCTACAGTGGCTAGCGCGGCCCCAGGACCCCGTGATCGGTGGCCTTTACCTGGCGCCAGACCCGCCTGATCCCCAGAGTGGTGCAGAAGAAAGGAAGGGGTATCAAGGCCCCGGACTCAACCGCCTGGAGCCCGCCTGGCTTCCACTCTTCCTCTTCCTTCTTCACCTGCCTGGCAGCACTGGCGCCTCACCTGGGCCCCGCCCGCCTGCTGCCCTGCGCACAGGTGTGTCCTCCTGCCATAGGCTGCCCCCCTTCCGCCTTAACTCCTTCCCTCCCAGCACCAGCCCTGGGCACCTCCTCTTGAGGCCTGGCCACCCTGCCAGGCCTCCCGCCCTTTCTGGCGGCCTTTCTTCTCCTGCCTAGTCTTTCCCTGATTCTAAAGGAGTAAAGGGAGAGGCCATCTTTGGGTCCCCTTCCAGCGGCTCCTTCACCAAGCTAAAAGCCCTCTCCTCCGAGGCCGCCAACCCTGCCCTCGGGCCGAGTCAGATCCTCCCTGAGGTCAGTGTGGGGTCAGCCCCGCAGGCATTGGTCTGTGTCCCTGTCCAGTGCTAAGCCGGAGTTGGACGACCCCTTGAGAGCTGGGAAGGACGGCAGCCCCACCATACCTGCGGATCCCCCTAGCCTCTGCAGCGCGCCTCCGGATCTTTGGTTTTACCCTGATGTTGGAGTGTCTGTCCCGGCCAAAAGGCCCAGCCCCCACCTAGTGAGGAAAGCTGGGACCTGCTCTAGCCCTACATTTGCTACACCCTTGAGGGATGATGCCTGCAACCTACCCTTCAGCGGAGCCCTCTTCTCAGTTGGCCCTCGAAGAGTTAGTCCAGCGCAGTGAGAAGAATAGGACCTACCTTTCTTCTGTGTGGTTCTGTTGCTGGGAGAGGGGCCCTGCGGCTCACAGGTGATGGCCCCACCCATGCACCCCCTGGAGGGCCATGGCTCCAGGGAGCTATCATGTTGCTCAATCCCTCTTCTTTGTTCTCCATACTTTTCCGTTGTAATTATTTGTGTGGACTAATTCTGCCTTGGTCTCCCAGACATCTCCTAAGTCCCAGTAAGATAAGCTAACTTGTCACCCTCAACTGCTCCCAGCACTACCCTAGGGCCCTTGACACAGTGGGACAGTCAGGCCCAGGAGCTATCCTTGGTGGGAGCCAGCACTTCCCAAGGTATGGCCGGCACACTCAACTGACCAGGAGATTCAAGTTATATATATAAAGATGCCAACTCCAGACAAAAGGAAAGGAAGGGGACAAAATAATCAAATGATCTCCAGTGTCCGGGAGGGTGAGGGCCTCAGCCGTGGGATGCCCCTCTGTGCTTTGGGAACTGCAGATCAGGGGCGGCTAGGCTAGCTTGTCCCTCCTAAAAATCTTCCTAGTTGTTGGAGCTAGCAATCAACAGCTGGTTGTGTGGCGAATCTTTCTAGGGTGGAGCCTGCTGAGTCTGCAGGTAATGAGGACATGGACTCCCAAGGCCAGTAGTCCTGTCGCCTGGAGCAAGTTAAGATGATCTCCCTGTGCCTCAGTTTTCCCCACTGTAAAATAAGGATAATAAAGGTACCCAGACTGAGAGCTAGTGAGAGGAGGCTCTGAGCTTTGTCCCCAGTACCACAAAATAAAATAAAAATACATACATACATACATACGTACATACAAAAACTAAAGTACCTAAAATTAATGAGTCCTATAGTCTCTTAAACAGTGCCTGGGCCTGTTGCCAGTGTGCAATGTAGTAGTAGCCATTGTTATTGGCACTCACTACCTCAATGTCTTCACTAGGAAGCCAAGGAGGGCAGACGAGTCCAGATCACCCTCTGCTGTAAGAAGGCCCGAGCTCTTGCCAAGCACATAGAAGACCTAGGTTCCATCCCCAGCAAGAATGAGAGAGGGAGAACACAGAGCAATCTAAGCCCTAGAAATGCCACAGGCATCTAGCTGTGTGAAGCAGCATCCAGAACTGGGTCTATCGGACCCAAAGGTTGAGCTTTTATGCAGTCCCACATGACATCCCAGTCCCATCCTGCCCAGAGTCCCTGGATACATGGGGCACACAGAATTGGAGGCAACACACAGTGGTCCAGGGGCTTTATTTACAAGAATAGAAGTCTGGCTTTGCCTGGGGGCTTGCTGGGCTATGTACAGGTTCAGAGGACCACAGCCATTTAAATTACAAGAGGGTGGCGGTGGTCCTAGGGTCTGGTGTGAGCCAGAGGTCTTGATCTGTCCAGTGGAGGCCTCTGCAGGGATTGAGGCTGATGCTGCAAATAAAAAAGGAAGTGGGTGAGAGGGTATCTGGAGCCCGGGGAGGGGACACAAGAAGATCTAGGGACACCCTGGCAGGGTAGAGTGAGACTGTGACCATCCCATGCATGTCAGAACTGGAGTGGAGGAAACTGGGGCAGGGAGAGAAGAGACCATGCAGAAGAGACCATGCCGAAGGGGCCTCACCATGGCCACCTGCAGATGAAAGCCCAGCTCACTTCCTCTTGAGAGAACCTTTGCTCTTCTCCTTGTCTGCTGACCTCTGCTTCTTTACTTTCTCTTCCTTCTTGTTCTTGCTGTGCACGTTTTCATACACCTCCTCCTTGTGTCTGGGCATGGGGAGGTGAGAAGACATTTGGAGACCGCAGACCCATTTCTAGCAGCCCCTCCAGACTCACTCTCACTAAGTGAATCCAGGAAGCAAGATAACCTGCTCACTGTCCATTCACTAGACCCAAAGCTCCCAGGGACAGAGACCACTCACACATGAGTCCACAGCTGGTCCATGGCACAGGCCCACACACAGTCACAGTGGGCACTTCAGAAAAAACTTAGGAACAGAGGTAGTAGGAAGGAGGTTGACCTTGAACCAGGGTCTCTTCAACCTCCACACTAGTCCACTCCAGAAAGGGCAGTTGAGGCTGGGCAGGAGAAGGGGGAAGATGTTGGGAGGGCAAGCAGGACCACTCACTTGGAGGAGGTACGGGAGGCCTTGGCGTGGGCACTCCTCATAGCAGGAGGGTAGGTGATATTCCCATACTCCGACTCCTGGCCTTTCCGGGACTGTGGGCAAAGGCGTGGTGGGAGGATGGTGGTACCAGCAGGACTGGGTGCTGCCCGCTCTCCCCCAGCCCCCAGCAGCCCCACTCTGGACATACTTGTATGATCTCCAGTTTCTTCTTGGTTGTCTCAATGAACTGGGCAATGGCCACGTAAATGAACTTGTACTGTGCCTCCGTCTGCACCATGCCAGAGCGCTGCGCCCGTACCATCTGGATGGTCTTCTGGATGTCAATGTCACAGTCTAGCCCTGGGCAAGGGTGGCAGTGGGACTTCAGAGTAGGCAAAGACCAAGGCCAAGGGACTGCTTGTCCCTCTTCCGCACCCGCCACTCCGTTCCCCAGGAGTCTCCCCTCACCCTTGGTGGAGATGCTCTCCATGAGCATGTCAATGACGATGATGGTGCCTGTTCGGCCGATGCCAGCACTGCAGAGAGAAGGCCCCGCCATCAGAGGCCCAGCCCAGGAAATGGGGAGTCCAGGGGTTAACCCCAGCACTAGGCAAGGCGTGAAGAACCTAAGGCTCCAGCCACAAGGGTTAGTAATGTGTACAGGTCATTAGGCCAGCAGAGCGGGTGTATGCCCCCCTCTGCACCCATCCTTCTGCCCCAGTCACAGGCTGGACACAAGCAAGTGCCTGTTTCGGGGTACAGATACCATTTCTCTCCTTCCCAGCACTTGTTCCCCACTTCCTGCTCCCATTCCTCACTCCTCCCAAGTGATGGCTATCCTCATCCCTTGGAGAAACAACTCCACACCCTGCCATTGTCCCGCCTGCTCCTCGGACACCTGAGTTTCCCCGCATTCCAGCCTTTAAGAGTTACATTTGAGCTGGCCGGTGGTGGCACACGCCTTTAATCCCAGCACTTGGGAGGAAGAGGCAGGTGGATCTCTGTGAGTTTAAGGTCAGCCTGGTCTACAGAGTGAGTTCCAGGACAGCCAGGGGCTATAGAACACAGTGAAACCCTGTCTTGGGGGGAAAAAAAAGTTATATTTGGAGCCAGGCACATGGTGGCACATGATTTTAATCCTTGCACTCAGAAGACCAGACTGGTCTACACAGAAACACACACACACACACATGCACACACACACACACACACACACACACACGTTACATTTGGGATGGGTGTGATGGCTCAGTAACTATCACACAAGCAAGTATGAGAACCTGATATTAGATCCCCAGTGCACACCAAAAGGCCAGAGACAGCGGCCATAGAACCATTCCCAGGAGGTCAGGCCAGCTCACTGGCCAGTCAACCTAACTGAAGGGATAAGCTCCAGGTTCAGTGAGAGACCCTGTCTCAAAAAAGAAGGTGGAGAGACCGGTGTGTTAATCCCAGCACTCAGGACACAGACAGAAATGGACCTCTGTGAATTCCAGGCCAGCCTGGTCTACCTGGCAAGTTCCAGGCCACCAAGCCACATAAAGTGAAACACACACACACACACACACACACACACACACACACACACACACAGAGTTACATTTTGCTTAAGGTGTGCTTCAGTGGTAAAGCATATGTTTAGCATGCTTAAGGCCCTGGGGCTCCATCCCCAGCACCACACACACACACACACACACACACACACACACACACACACAAAAACACACACACGTACAGAGAGAGAAGAGGTGGCATTTGGCCTTTCTCTCTGTGGAACTTCATTTCTCTTTTTTTTCAACATGGCAAAAGGTAAGGGCTGGCCCGGGACACACGCAGTGAGAAAGTGCAGGAGCATGCCTCCCTTTTCCTATGCCCTCCACCCCCCAGCCCCCCACCTACCCCCTGAGCAAACAGATGATTCAGACCCCAGACCTGCCTACAGCCCAGTCCATGTGGCTGGCACCATAAGTTGAGCTGTCTAATTTCAAACCCAGATTGTCAAAAATAACCCCCCCATACCACTTCCTTCCTGTAATTTCTAAATAAAGGCCATGGGGATTTCAAGAAGTGTGTGCATGGGGGAGGAGTAGCAGAGAGGTAGTTCTTGGGGATGAGCTGTCCCCAAGGTGGTAGAGTACAGAGCTTGGCCCCCAAGACAGTATGAGGGTACCCCCAGCCCAGTTGCAGGACAGTTGTTAGTCGGGGAAAAAGGAATTCTGAAGCTTCCACAGGCCTGGGGTTACAGGGACAGAGGAGGAAGAGGACAAAACTGGTTCCTGTTTCCCCAGGTCGTACATAAGGAGCCATCAATGGTGCACACACAGACACACATATACACACACACAGATATACACACACACACAGACACACATACACACACAGAAACACACAGATATATATATACACACCCAGAAACACACAGACATACAGATACACACACACACACACAGATATACACAGACACACAGATACACACACACACACAGAAACACACAGATATATATACACACCCAGAAACACACACACAGATATACACATACACACAGACAGACACACAGACACACAAATATACACAGACATACACAGACACACAGATATACACAGAAACACACAGACATACATACACATACATACACACAGAGACACACAGATATATACACACACACAGAAACACACATACACACACAGAAACAGACAGATATACACAGAAACACACATACACACACAGATATACACATACACACACAGAAACAGACACATAGATATACACATACACACACAGAAACACACACACACACACACAGAGACATACACACAGAAACTTTTTTTTAAAGACAAGGTCTTATGCCCAGTGTAGTAGCACATGCCTTCAATCAAAGTACCTGGGAGGCAGGGCCAGGCAGATCCCTATGAGTTCGAGGCCAGCCTGGTCTACAAAGTGAGTTCCAGGATAGGCAGGGCTACACAGAGAAACCCTGTCAAGAAAGAAAGAAGAAAGAAAGAAAGAAAGAAAGAAAGAAAGAAAGAAAGAAAGAAAGAAAGAAAGAAAGAAAGAAAGAGGGAAGGAGGAGGAAGGGGGGGAGGGAGGGAGGGAGGGAGGGAGGAAGAAAGGAAGAAAGGAAAGAGAGGGAGGAATGAAGGAAGAAAGAGAGAAGGTCTTACTTATATGGCCTATAACTCATGATCCTCCTGCCTCAGTCTCCCAAACGCTAGACTATAGGTGTTCATGCCATCAGGCCCAGTAATGAGCAGTGGGAGGAGAAACCCAAGAGAAGTTAAGTAACTTGCCCAAGATCACACAGCTGGTGATCAGCAAGTGACTTCTGTCCAAGATCCCTTACCCGCTGTCCCCCACCAGCCAAGGCAAGGCCACCTGGGGAGGCTCATTTGTAAGACCTCCATCCCCACGCTGACCTCTCTGCCAACTTCCTCTCCCCTACCACAGAGCCATAAATGGCAAAAGGAGCTGGCTGAGTAGGACTAAGAAAGAAAGTAGAGAGGCCAGATCTGGACCCTTCCGGACTCTACCAGACCCTCCTCCGGCCAGTCTCCCCTGCTAACTGCTGGTAACCAGGCCAGTCGCAGAGCCAGTCTCTGGATCTGGCAGCAGGGACTCGGTGGCTTCACTAGCAAGGCCTCTGGGGAAGGCACACCAGGCCAAGGGCCAGCAATGAGACTGCTTCATGCCAGGTCCACCCACAACCAGGTGTGCCCACAGACCTGGAGCAGTGAGGGAGCCCAGAAGAAACCGGGGGGTCAGGGAAGGCGTTCAGCGAGTCCCCATCCATGTTGCTGACAGCACTGCTCACTTGTCAGCAACTGTTACTTTAACTGTATGTGCGTGGGTGTTTTGCCTGCACGTATGTCTGCACCATGTGCATGCAGTGCCCTTGTAGGTTATAAGGGGGTGTTGAGTCCCCTGGGGCTGGAGTTAGAGAAGGTTATATATACATCACTATGTAGGTGCTGGGAATCAAACCAGGTCCTCTGAGCCATCTCTGTAGCCCCCAAGGGCTGGGTTTTTTACACTCCCTCTGTGTTAAGCCTCTCACCTGCAATGCACAATGATGGGCCCTGCGTGCGGCAAACGTTCCTGTCGCTGGTTGATCTGGTCCAGGAAGCTGAGGACACCCCCAGGCTCACTGGGGACCCCATGGTCAGGCCAGCTCAGGTACTGGTAGTGCCATATCTCCCGAACCAGGTCCCCCTAGGCCAAGGACACAGAGTCAGTGTGCCTGCTGCATCCACACCACGTCCTTGTCCCACCCGCCCCGACGAGGGAACCAATCGGAGGAGAGGCTCCTGGGGTGTGCAGGGGCTGGGGACACTCACGTTGTCCAGTGGGGAGATCTGTAAAGTGCGGAGTTTGTATTCTGCTGTGTCGTGCTCTTCACAGTTGGTCACAGAGTAGAGCCCATAGGCTCGTTGCGTGCCCACCTCCGGCCAGTACGGGACACATTTGTTCTGAAAAGAGAGCAGGGAAGGATAAAGCAGGGAGGAGGGGCTGGGCCTTCCCGGGCCCCAAGGCACAGCGAATTTATTTATTTATTTTGTACGTGTGTGTGTGTGTGTGTGTGTGTGTGTGTGTGTGTGTGTGTGTAGGTACAAACATGGCGGGGGGCGTATATGGAGGCATAAGAACGATGCTGGGAACCATCTCTCATCACTCTTCCGCCTTATTCACTGAGGCAGGGTGTCTCAATCAAACCCAGAGCTCACCAATATGGCAAGTCTTGCTAGCCAACTTGCTCTGGGAATCCCCTGTATCCTCCTTCCAAAGCTGGAATTGTGGGTAAGGCCCCTCTGCTCACACAGAATGGACAAGAGTTTCTGAGGACCCGAACTCCTGTCCTCCTGCTTTCAGGGTAAATGCTTAACAACCGAGCCTTCTCCCCATCCCTGACCTGGACTATTGTTAAAAGATGGATGAGCCCACTCAGAATCAGACCTGGGATCCGGCCTCAGGCTGATCAACCATCTAACTTTATAATCCAATCAGTGGCCACTGAAGCTGTACCAACTGAGCTGTGGAGCTGTGGTTCAAACTCAAGAAGAGGCAGAGACGGTGGACACAGTTCAGCGAGAGCGCATGTGCCTAGCGTGGACGAAGCCAGGAGTTCCATCCCTAGCACTAAAGACCCAGAAGACCAAGTCAGACACTGTCCATGTCCTAGGACACAGGGTGGGACACAGACAAGAGGACACAGGCAGACAGAGCATGTCTCAGGAGCAGGGCTAGGGCAGGAGCCGATCTCCCACAGGGCTATGGAGGCAATGCAGGGTAGCCTCACAGAGGAAGTAGTAGCTGAGCACTCCAAACCGGAGTCTGTGAGGCATGGAGGTCCAGGAGAGTCATCTCCTAGCAAAAACTGAGCTAGTGCCTTCCAAAGCCTGACACAGCCAGACCAGCAGAAGCAAGGTGCATGACAGGGAAACATGAGGACTGGAGGACTTGCAGGGAGAGCCCTTCATCCTAGAAGCAACTGGGAGCCACAGAAGGGTTTTCAGAGAGAGCAGCTGGATGCCATGTGCTTCTGACAGGAAAACTGCCCACTGCACAAAGGAGCTGAGCAAGGGGGAGCCTGCTGGAGGGAGGGGCTGACTGAGAGAGGCGAGGAGCAGAGAAGATGGGGGGTGAGGAAGATGTATAAAGAATGTTTGTCCTGGGACACAGTAAAGACTTCCGTGGTGCTGAGGATCGAACCTAGGGTTCCCGTACTGGGTAAATGCTCTGCCACTGGGCTATATCATCACCCCGGAGTATCTGGAGCTCAGGAGGGTTGGGTGTCCAGGAGTCACAGTGTATAGCGGAGACTTTATCTCAGGCATTTGTCACTGAGGTGTGTCTGTGTCTGCGTGAGTGTACATGCATGGGTACCTATGTGCCACAGCAAGCGTGTGGCAGGCAGAGGAAAAGTTGCAGAGGTCAGTTCTGGCCTTCTACCACGTGGGGCCCAGAGATTGAACTCCTGATGTCAGGCTTGGCAGCAAGCACACTCAGCCCTCTGAGCCACCTCCCAAGCCCCTGATCTTACTTGTGCATGGTGGTGAACAAGGGCTGAGGAGGAAAAACTAGGGTCAAGAAGGTGAGGCTTTGCCCTACCCGGCCCTTCTCCACCTCGCGGGTGGTCATGACGATGATTCGGGTGTTCTCCTGCCAGACCATCTGCCAGAAGTCATTAACTGTGGCCTCCAGACAGCCCTGGCTGGCGATGTAGGTCTTAGAGTTCTCATCTGGACCTAGCAGCTGGTTCTAGATGCAAACACAGAGAGCCCCATCCCAGGCCTGTGAATCCCTGGGCACAGGATGTGCCCATACCACCATCACCTCTACCCAAGATACCAGCTCCAGCTTTTCCCAGAGGCGCTGTACCAATGGACCCCAGGACACAGGGTCCGTTCCCACGTGGCTCACCCAACTCACCTTGACGTAGTTAGCATTGATGTAGTCAGACCCGGGGATGTTACTGTCCCGTCCCTGCAGGATGACTCGGCTGTGGTCAACTGGCATGGGTAGAGAGAGACAGCTAGAGTCACACCCCGGGGCAGACCCTTCCCAAGCTAACAGCTGTTCTTGTCTCCAAAGCCACAGACTCACAGAGGACAGGACGACAGGCAGGGACAAATGTGTCTGGGGTGGGGCAGAGGCTTCGTGAGCAGGAGGGTGGCGGGGCAGGGACCATTGCCTGGTAGCTGTGGGGAGGCTCTTGGAAGGTGAAGAGGCTTCCTGGGGGAGGAGAGCTCTGCTGGGCAGCGGGGAGGTGGCCCTGAGCAAAGAATGGGGTGGGGTAGGAGTCTGTGGGGGGCCGTGGGGGGCCGAGCTGCGGTGCTCACAGGGAAGAATGTTCTTGTAGCGGTTCTTGCTCTTGTTCTCCGGTCGCTGGCCTTCCAGGCGCTGGTGCAAGTTTTTTACCTCCTGCTTTTGCAGACTCTGAAATGTGAGAGAATTGAGCCCCCGCCCCAGGGCACATCCACAGGTGGAGAGGTCACAGGTCAGAGCCATGTCAGAGGCACGTAAAGAAGGCAAGGTGGCCTCCTCTATCCCCACCGTCGCCGGCACACACCTCAAACTCTTCCCAGAAGCCGGCCTTGGCTGTGTCCTCTGCCTCCTGCTTCTTGTTCAGTTCCAAGACCCGGTTCTCGATGTCCGCTGCATTTACCCGAGTGGCATAGTAAGGCTGGGTGGGGGAGGGGAGGAAGTCAGTGGCTGAGTGACCTCAGAAGCCCACATCTGCAATGGCTCAGGGGAAGGGAAGAGACAAGCAGGTTGGCCCCTGACCTGCCGCAGGTAGACAAAGGCACCTGAGGCCTCCTCGATCCCCGTCTTCTTGAAGTGCTCCACCAGGTCTGTGAGGCTGTCAAAGGTCTCCGAGCCACCCACAGTATAGCGTCCACCCTGAAGGACACCAAGTCGGGCCACGCCTCAGGGCCGAGTCCCCCTGCTGGCACTCGCAGTCTTAAATCCAAGCCAAGAAGACCTTCCCAACAGCTCCCGATGAAGTTCTGACATGAGGCCTCCCCCGCCCCCCAGCTGACTTACCTCACACATAACCTTGATGTGCGTGACCTTGAGTGGGGAGCCTGGGCCAGCTTTGGGCTGCTCATTGAGCACGGACAACACGAAATCGCCAGGCTGGCTGAGACTCTCTCGCACAAGGAACGTCCAGGGCTCGCCCTTGGCCTGCAGCAGTGATTCTGCTTGCCCTCCAGACATGTGACCATGGTACCACCTAGGTACATTGAAGAGACAGTGGCCAGGCCCCAGAGTGAGCACTGACACTGGCCAGGCCTGAGCTACAAGCTTTCAAATCCACCACTGCATTTGGATCCATTACTATCTCTCAAAAATGCTGAGAGGAAAAGCCAAGCTTGGAGTTAGAATCCCAGCTCCTCAGGAGACGTGAGAACAGTAGTGAATTTAAGGCTAGCGTGATCTATGTAGTGGCACACACCTTTAGTCCCAGCACTGAGAGGCAGAAGCAGGCGGATCTCTGAGGCCAGGCTGGTCTACAGAGTGAGTTCCAGGACAGCTAGGGCTACATAGAGAAACACTGCCTCAAGAACAAACAAACAAACAAACAAACAAACAAAAAGACCTACCCACTTGTATAAATAAATAGCTGGGTTATGATGGCTCACTTTTATTTTGTTTTTTTTGTTTTTTGTTTTTTGTTTTTTGTTTTGAGACAGGGTTTCTCCGTGTAGCCCTAGCTCACATTTATAATCCCAGCCTTCAGGAGGCTGAACTGTCTCAATGAGGCCAGCCTGCTCTACATGGCAAGTTTCAGGCTAGCTTGAGCTACAGAGTTAGACCCTATCTCAAAAACAAAGCAAACAGCCAGGCATGGTGACACCCTGCCTGTACTTCCAGCCCTGGGTTGGCAGGGGCAAGAGAATAACTGTAAGTCTGAGATTAGCCTGGTCTACATAGTGAGTTCCAAGCCAGCCTGAGCTACAGAGGAAGATTGTGTCTCAAAAAAAAAAGAGCAGAGCCGGGCAGTGGTGGCACACTCCCAGCACACAGGAGGCAGAGGCAGGGGGATCTCTGTGAGTTCGAGGCCAGCCTGGTCTACAGAGGGAGTTGTAAGGAAGGAAGAAAGAAAGAAAAAGGTTTTGTGTGAGATGGTTGAGGGTAAAAATGTTTGCTATCAGGTCCCACAACCCAAGTTTGATCCCCAGGCCCCACATGGAGATAACCAACTCTGACAGGTTGTCCTCTGATCTTTATACATACACTGAGACACACAAGAAAATGTAAAAAAAAAAAAAAAAAAAAAAAAATTTGAACAAAGAAATAAAACAAAAGCTGAGAGATTGCCATTGTCCCTACTTTACAGTAAGGAAACAGAGGCTAGGCATGGCACACTGGTCCTAGCCCTGGACTGCTAACAAAAAACTCCACAGAGTTCAAACCACGGAGACCGAGGCTATAGCTCAGCGGGACATGTAAGACCCCGGGTTCCATCCCCAGCACCAAAATAAAGAGAGAAAGAAGGAAAGAAGGAAGGAAGGAAGGAAGGAAGGAAGGAAGGAAGAGAGAGAGGGAAAGGGTTCTAACAAAAACCTAGAGCCTCTTCTGACGGTTTACAATTAACAGGCAATACCCAGAATATTTGGATAGACAAAAAGAAGTGTCCCCGTGAAGTACAGACTTGGACCGGGGTAAAGAAGGGACAGTAAATATAGATGGACACAAACCACAGAAGGCAGTGGGTACTAGAAGAGATGGGAGTCAGGCAGGACCCACGGAAAACTCCTCAGGGATGTG
This sequence comes from Peromyscus eremicus, assembly GCF_949786415.1. Lineage (NCBI taxonomy): Eukaryota > Metazoa > Chordata > Mammalia > Rodentia > Cricetidae > Peromyscus > Peromyscus eremicus. The sequence goes on from NC_081418.1 coordinate 134,747,470, forward strand.
GGGTGCACACTCCACTGAGGAGAGTAGTTTCGGGGTTCCAGGGAGCCAGGATAAAGTGACGGACTGGGTAGCAGGGGTCCAAGAGGGCTCCGAGGGGCTCCACGGCAGAAAGCAGAACTAAGGACCTTTCCGTGAAGCACCCCTTCCCAGGAGGAAACTGTAGCCCCACAATGCCTAGCCTCACAGGAAACCACGTGATGGAAAAAACACAAAACTCCTTCTGGGGAGAGAGTGAGAAGTGAGGTTGTGAGGTTTCCTCAGCTCAGGGACAGAGGGGGGGGCAGCATTTTCCAACCGCAAGGATGGGGCGGGAAGGACAGCCGGGCTCAGCCCTGATCCTTCTCAACTCTGCCCAGAGGACACCATAGCTCAGGGCCCTTCAGAAGCTCCTACCCCAACCCAGGCCTCCTGGGCCACCCCATCCTACCTCAGAGACAAGCCAGGGCCCCCAAGCCATGAGGGGGCTGAGCTCCTTCCCTCAGGGACAGGATGAGGAAGTCTCCATGCAAATGTGAACTGACCACAGAGTTCACCATGGAGGGGACAAATGCAAATTTTCCAGAAGAGGCAGGGCAAAGGAAGACACAGGAGTACTGGGCCATGGCTTCCACACACCCTAGGGTTAGGGATGAAACTGAGCTTTTGGCCATCCAAAGTGCCTCTTGGAGTCCTCTCAGAGGTGTATCATCCATGGAGTGTTGCATGCTCCCCCCACACACCAGCTCTCCCGACTCTGGCCTGGCCTGTTCCCCTGACACCCGTCCTCTCCCATCACAGTGAACACACCAGCTACAACTCTGCCACACTTCCATAGTCCGTCTCCTCTACAAAGCAGATCCTGGCTTGGGACGGCAACAAGGGAAGACGGGGTAAAAGAGAATGTGGGAGGCCCAAACACCCTGAGTGTTGCAGGTAGGAGGGGGAAGGAGAGACAGCATGAGGCGTCCCTCTCTTTCTGTTCACCCCATCAGAAGAGGAAAGCCTTCAAGGACATGTAGACCAGCTTCTTCATGTTGGCTGGAAAGGGATCTCTGAGGTGGACCACAGGGGCTTTTACCCCAGTCTTTCAAGTTCTACATTTTTTTGTTTTAGTGTTTTTAAATCAGGGTTACATGTAGCCCAGGCTGGCCTCAAAATTGCTATGTAGTTGAGGATGAACTTGAACTTCTGGTCTTCCTGCCTCTGCCTGGGATTGCAGGCATACGCCACCACACCAGGGAATCAAACCCAGGGCTTAATGCATGCTAGGCAAGCACTCTACCAACTGGCCTCCAGTTCTAAGTTTTAATCAGTGACTTGAACAAAAATATTGAGCTAAATTTGTAGGCACCAATCTCAAAAAAGACTAAAACCTGTTGGGAAGTAGCTCAGTGACAAAGCACTCGCTCAGCACGCACAAGGTCCTGGGTTCAAGCCCCAGCAGAGAGTCTGGAGTGGGGGACACAGGGAGGGCAAGGTTCAGAATCATTTCAACGGTAAATACACAAACCCAGAACAAGTTGGCATGACCCCAAAAGTCCATGAGAACACCCTAGCGTCATCCCACTGCCCTTTAACAGGAGCTGCCAGTCACTCTGCTGTACAACTAAGATGTAAGTGTAATGAGGGGCATCTGTCTGTGTGCCTTCTCCTTGTACACGCTGTGAGGAGACCACGTGAGAACAGCCAGCCCAGTTACGGGGCCATGTCTTTGCAGCACTAGTGGGGGCTATCCTGGGTGTTTCCTGGAGCCAGGTAAGCCTGGGCCCTCTGTCCCCTCTATACCTGTGACCACGTCAGTGGCCTTGCTTCATCCAAGCTCTGCAGCCCCATCACTGTGTTGCTGAGATAAAGCCCCGATCATCACAATCACAGTGGATCTCCAGGACCTCACTAACACGGGGACCTAAGAGGCCCAGACGGTGTCGAGCTGGGGGAAGGCAACGGAGTTCCATAGAAGGAAGAGCTTTCTAGCAATGGGGCCAACCTGATGGGAAACACCAGCCACAAGGAGTGGCCTCGCTGTCACTCTCAGGACTAGGTTGCTAGGCAGCAGGAACCCTGTAGGAAGCAAGGGGAGCCCTTCTCTTGCTTCCTCGGGGGACCGGGGATGGGTAGTTGTGGGAGTCACCAGGTGTAGAGGGAAGGGCTCAGAGCACTGAGCTAGAACCGGGGTGGAAGAGCAGGGATGAGGGACGGACTGTGAGCAGGTCACCTGGGCTGGGTGCTCACCTCCTTTACACTTATCTCAAGGGAGAAGGCCAGCCTGCAATGCCCCTCACCTCTCACTTGTGGGGTCTGAGCAGTTCAGTGGGTACTTGAGGTGGATGATGGTGCCATCTCGGTCCTGAAGGATGCCCTGCTGCTGAGTATAATACTCCACCAGCTCCGTCAATGTCGCAAACTTCTCCCCTCCATACAGGTCATAGAAGTCCCCCGAGTTCTGGATCCGAATGTGGGTCACCTGGTCATCCACCCTGCAAGGCCCCAGGGAGTGAGGCCCCAGGTACAGGAGCGGAAGTAGGGTGGGCGAGGGGACAGGCCGAGGGGCCCGAATGCAAAAGCACACAGGAATGGGGTGGACACAGATCGTTATGTGGACACACTAGGGCTACAGGCAGGGACACAAGGGGAGCAATACAGCATGAGGCGGCAACATAACCCAGGGGACCCAAGAATGCTCAGGACCCACACAATGAGCTGCCAAATCTCGGGAGGGCCACCTACCTGACTGAGAGGGAGAAGTCACCCTGGTTCTTGCGACTGGGCCGGGCCAGGAAGCTCCCAGGGACTCCCCGGCCCTTGAGCAGGGTCTCCGCATCAGGCCCACTGAGGTCCCGGTGAAACCACCTGAGGGTGCACAGGGCGGTAAAGTAACGTCCCTGGGCACCAGGCCACCCTTCCTTCCTACCTCCCATGGCTCCCAGGCCCTTACCTCACCATCCTGGGGCTCTTGCTGAATTGGCTGCTGAGAATGTGGAAGGCACAGCCTGTCTGGACAGGTGGAAAACTCTCGGGCTGAGCCTCAAGCAAGGCTCTCAGAGCCCAAGCCTCCTACAACCCCAACCTGCTGTCCTGCTACGGGGATACCACTCTACTGGCCTGGGGCAGCCAGGAGGGCGGAGACAGGAAGGGGCGCGGCCGACCCCTTGGGGGAACTCACTTGTACTTCTCTTTTCAGAGCAAGGGAAGAGAAGCAGAAGGGTGGCAGGGTGGGGGAGGGCCCACTTCCCACAGTCTGCCATCAAAGGCGAGGAGTATGGCCCTGAACATTCATGACTCAAGAGATAAGGACACGTGTGTGCGCCCCTCCGCCCCTCCAGGCCAAGATTCACACGTGTGAATGCTCATGGTCACCAGGTCGGCTCTTCCTCCTCCACCAGATGCTTCTACTCAGCATTCTTTGGCACAATCTAATAATGATGGTGCACCCTGACACTGTCATTTAATGGAGTGTTGCCACATGCCAGACTCATTGCTACAATGTCATTTACATGCCTCCTGTGGGCTACACCTCACCACAGCCTCATTGCACAGGCACTATCTTTAAACCCACTTTACAGACAAGGAAACTGAGGCTAAGAAGTTTGAGGAACTGCCCCAGGCCTTACACTTAGTAAATTGCATGATTCAGACCTAAATAGTTTAGTTTCAAAACCAATGATTTTTAAATACTGCCTGCCAGCCCTCAGGACCCAAAGAACAGTAGCCAATAGACTCCTAGTCCAGAAGAGATACTGTCACTGCAGAGAGTCCCTACAAGACAACCTCATACAGCATTGTCAGTTGTGGGCCTTTTCTACTTGTAGACTCTGAGCAGGTGTGTGCGTGTGTGTGTGTGTGTGTGTGTGTGTGCGTGTGTGTGTGTGTGTGCGTGTGTGTGCGTGTGTGTGCGTGTGTGTGCGTGTGTGTGTGCGTGTGTGTGTGTGTGTGTGCGTGTGTGTGTGTGTGTGCGTGTGTGTGTGTGTGTGTGTGCGTGTGTGTGTGTGTGTGTGTGTGTGTGTGTGCGTGTGTGTGTGTGTGTGTGTGTGTGTGTGTGTGTGTGTGTGTCTCAGAGGCTAGGGTTGGTGGCCAAGGTCCCAACAATGGCAGATGCTCACAGGGATAGTTGCTTTTAGGAGCTCTCAGCTCAAAGGCTTATGATGCCCTGTGTGTGTAATCCTCAGTATAAATACAAAACAAACAAACAAACACTACCAAGCCAAGACCAGAGGAAAAACAATCCACCCAACAAAAGATTCAAGTAACTCCTACTGGTGTTTTCCTTTAGGCGGAACGCAGGCTGCTGGAGAACAGAGCTGGGATAGAGGCCCTTATATCCTTTAGGGGAGTTATTTGTTTGTGGTGTTTTGATTGGTTAGTTTTGGTATTTTTGCCACACTGGAATTAGAACCCAGGCCCTAGCCATGCATGGTGGTGCACACCTTAAATCTTAGTACTTGGGAGGCAGAGGCAGGCAGATCTCTGTGAGTTTGAGGCCAGCCTGGTCTATAGAGAGTTCCAAGGCAGCCAGTGCTATATAGTGAGACCCTATTTTTAAAAAAAAAAAAAAAAAAAAAAGAACCAATCCCTGAGGCAAATCCTCCAGCCCATTTCTTCTTATTCATTGATTCATTTTTACATTTCTGCAGTCCTAGGAATGGAACCTAGGACCTCAAACATGCTAGGCAAATGCTCTATCACTGAGCTACATCCCCAGTTCTCTTTTTATTTTTTATTTTGAGACAGGGTATCACTGAGTTGCCCAGGCTAATCTGGAACTCACTCTGTAGCCTTGAATTTGCAATCCTCCTGCCTCAGCCTCTCAAGTAGCGGGGAGTATTGGCATCACCACCACATCTGGCTCCCTTACACTTTTTCCAAAACTGTATGATGCTTGAGGTGGAGCTCAGCGGTAGCACACATAAGGCCCTGGGTTCCATTTCTGCACCAGACCCAGTAAAGTCATGAATGAGTGTATAGTTAGTTGTGTGCTTAATATTTATTCGTAGTATATATGTTACGTCTCAAAAAATAGAAGAAATAAAAGAGTATGAAAACCAACAAGGGCTGGAGTGCGGCCCTGAGTAAAGCGCTTGCTCAGCATGTAGGAAGCCCTGGGTTTCACAGTCTTGCTAGGTGCCCTGGCACACACCTGTAATTCCAGCACTGGGGAGACAGATGCAAGAGGCAAGGACAAGTCTGAAGCCAGCCTGGGCTTCATAAAGACTTGAGGCCAGCCAGGGCTATATAGCAAGACCCGGTTTAGAAAAAATAAATAGCCGGGCGGTGGTGGCGCACGCCTTTAATCCCAGCACTCGGGAGGCAGAGGCAGGTGGATCTCTGTGAGTTCGAGGCCAGCCTGGGCTACCAAGTGAGTCCCAGGAAAGGCGCAAAGCTACACAGAGAAACCCTGTCTCGAAAAACCAAAAAAAAAAAAAAGAAAAGAAAAGAAAAGAAAAATAAATAAATAACCCTCTACAGCCAGTCTTTTATCGTTCTTGGAAAGATGAAGTATCTCCTAACCTACCTCTCCCCTCCCCTTTTCTTCCTGCTTATAGCATTGGGAATTTACACTATGAAAGGTCTGGAACCACCATGGACTCAGCTCACCCCCAGGGTCAGGAAGACCAATGGTTAGGAACCAATTGGTTCCAGCACGGGGAACCATCCCATCCTAACCATCAGAGTCCAACCCAGAGAAGTATCCAGTGAGAAAACTCATGAGTACATGTACACAGACATGGTTACATGTATGCTTCCTGGTCTGCCCCTGCATGCAGATGAGTAAGCATTACACAGACATATGCAAGCAGACCTTGTATAGTAACACAAATTATGTGCACCCCATCATCTGTGTCCATCCATATACATACCTTGCTGGGGGCAGATCCCCAACACAAGGACACAGGAAGTTCCAGGTACCTGCTTAGCGCCACACCAACTGAAACCAGGTCTAGGACTCTTCATTCCAGAGTTAAGCCCACTTAGTGTGAAGGAGCTTACTAGGTACCTAATACTCCTGACCCTTTAAGTGTATCTAAAGAATGTCAAGCCAGAAAACAAGACACTCCAATAATATGGAGTGCTATCCTCTGGCAGGAAGATAATCGTAATCTCCCAAGAAGCAAGGCCCATGGCCCTGGAGTTGGAAGAGCATTAGGACAATATACACAATCATCCCATTTGAGCCCTTGACCACCTAGGATGTAGGGATTTTGTCTTTGTTTTAAGGAGGAGGGTCAAGGAGGCTGACAGTCCTAAATGCAAGTGCCTGGTATCTAGAAGAGAAAGAACTTCCTCTGGGAAGCAAGGGATGAAAGAAGACATCACGACCAATGGCAATGCAAGAAGACAGGCCCTGGGTACCGTAGTCAAGACACAGCGAGATCTTACATAGCTACTGGACATCTCTGAGCCTTGGTATTCCAACCTAATAAATGAGCTCAACAGATTTCCTAAATTGAGACCTAAAAAGTGAATAAAGCAACCAGGTGTGGTGGCTTATCCTAGAACCCCAGTATTCAGGAGGCTAAAGCCTGGGACAAAAGGCCAAGGGTGAAGGCACATGCCGGTCCTCAGGTGGTCATCCTGACCTATGTAACTCACTGCTAAGTGGTATGGTTTCATGTCCTCGTCATCAGCATTAACATTTTACAATGGATTCTGTCTTCCGATTTTGCATCTGTGGAGTCAGCCAACTATAGACAAAAAAGTAGTATGCTTCTACTGGACAGGCACAGACGTTTTTCCCTCACCATAGTTTCCTCAATAATACAGTATAATGATTTGCATAGCATTTACATTGTATTAGGTAAATACTCGGAGAGGATTTAAAATATGCATTAGTACATGTGTAGTTTACATGCAAATACATCTGTACAGTTTGGTATCTTCTGGTCGCCCTGGAATCAATGGCCTATGGACACTGGCAGGTGACTATTTTATTCATTTCTTTACCTATTGTGAAAAGGTCAAAGTCAGGTTTTTATGCTTGGCAAGTGTTCTACCACTGGTCATAACCCTATTCTCTGTTTTCATTATTTCTACTAGACAGGATCTTACTCTGTGGTTCAGGCTAGCCTCAAATTCAAGCTCTTCCTATCTCAGCTCCTAGTGTGGTCATACACCACTATACCCAGCTGAGACGTATTATTGTTAATTTTCACAACAACACTGTTTGCTCGTTACTATCCCAATTTTAGAAACAAAAACGAAAACTCGGACAATTTAAGTAACTTGCCCAGAGTCACAAGTTTATGTGAGTGATGAGTGGGAAGGTGAAAAAAACCAAAGCTGTCTGTGGCCAGAGATGTGTCTGCCACGGCACTGATACAACCACCTTAAAGCATGCTGGGAGGTGGAAGAAGCACGTAATCCCCACAGGCAGATGGACCAGGACACAGAAGCGGCATGCATAATATGCGCTTGGGTTGCTCAGTGGAAGCCAATCAATGCAGCTGAGCTGAAGTATTCATGGGGCTGGACCCCAGCAGGCGGGGTCTTACAAGTCCAGGCTGACGAATCAAGAAAAAGTTCTGTGCTGGGAGATGCCTTGCCAAGCCAGGTGGGAAGACTCAGTGCCACCCTCAGGGCTGGCAGTGACAAGGCTTGCCCTGGAGGAAGAGTGCAAACAGAAAGGCTCACACGAGTGTGAAAAGCAAAAGTCAGCAGGACTCGGGCACAAACAATCCACAAAGTCACCAGCACCTCCGAGTGGGTTTTCACTTGCGCTATCCAAATCCCACCCAAGTCTAGGCTGCCCACGGGTTCCCTCAGGAGTGGACACTTCCTATTCTGGCTCTGCACTTGCTATTTCTGCCAATCACAGTATGGCTGCCTCTATCTCATCAATTGGCACCTCATCAGGAAGCCCTCCCTGATGCCTTCAGCCAGTTATGTCTCCAGGATACATCACCTGCACCTTACACTGTTTCTTTTCCTGGGTGTTAACACTTCAACTATCTGAAACAATCCTGGTTATTCTATTATTTATTCATTCTGTCATCTCTGGCTGGAATGCCAGCTCTCTAAACAGAGACCACGTCTGCCTCATACAGGCTCATATACCAACATAAGCGGTACCTGCCCGCCATGGATGCTCACCATTCATCTAAGTTTGCTCTCTTTGGGGGGCAGTGAAGAGACAAGACAGAACCAAGGTTCAGAAGTAAGGGGGAGCCTGTCTAGGAGTGGGAGAGCTTTCTCCAATGTGCCTTCAGACCGTCATGTCTGAGGTAATGTGTACTACCCAGTGGGGACAGGTCCCAGACAGGAGGCCGAAGCAGAGGACTACAGGCCAGAGGTCACAAATGAGAAAAGATAAACATCTGGGGTTGGGGCGAAGAAAAAGGAGGCAGAGGGATATGAACGAGCCTGGGAGTCCCGAATCTTGTGGGAAGGAGAGGGTTCACAGGGACAGGAAGCTGACCCTGGGCAGGGGGTGATGGTGGGTGTGACAGACTATTTATGGCAGCATGCTTGGTTGAAGAGTGTGAACGATGCCTGTCTGCCCAGACCAACAGAAGTCTAGGACACGGGTGGCACAGGGTACTTACCCGCGGGACAGCATCTCCCCAGGAGTGGGGGGAGTCACCGGCCAAGGGCGACGGGGGCGGGGCCAAGCGAGTGGCACAGCTGTTCAGGGATCCAGACCAGACCTTCAGGAAGAGTGTTCTGGTTCTCAGCCGCTTCCTCCTCCCTCCAGTCTGTCAAACCTAGGGCACCTTGAGGACAAGCCCCTGGCCTGCAGGTCGCCGAGGGAAGGACAGGTGGGGCGGGGCTGGCCGAGACCGCCCACCACAATCCAGTTCCCCAGAGGCCCGAGGCCGTGGAGCAGGCTTCAGGCCGGCCAGGGCCTACTTCTCTGGGAAGGGGAGGAGCCACCTGCTGCTCCACCTGAAGCTCACACTGACAAGAGCCGCAGGAGGGCGGGCAGGGGCAAGGACCAGGAAGTAACCCTAGCCAGGGGACCGCCCCCAGCAGAGTACCTCTCAGACCCTGGAGGGCAGAGGGCCCAAAGAACAGCCTTGAAGCCCTGTGCTCCTAGGAAGTGCGGCCTTTGTGAACAGACCTCCCAGGATGCCAAGAGGCCCATTCAGCCTCCCACCCCCTGGGAAGTAAGGGGCTCTAGAGAACAGGGTTGGTCCCCGAAAAGTGGATAGGAAGGACCTAGGAAGGGCAAGGCCAGAGGCAGTCGGGTAGCAACAAGTGGGGGTAGCCAGGACTACAAACGGATGACACCAAGGTTTAGTCACAAGCGCATTTATTATTCTCTGGAACACAAGGTCTTCTTCCCTAGCAGGGGCACACTGACAAGAACAAATCTCAGGAGGCAGCCATGCTGCTTCCGGAAGCTGGCCCGTGGGGCGGCAGGGTCATAGGCGGCAGGAACAGTGCCTTTAGCTTGCCAGACAGGCTGGCAATCTCAGGATCCTGGGCTTCGTAAGACTTGACTAGGCGGGCAAACTTAAGGACACCTGAAAGAGGGAGCGAGGACGCCTGCTGGAGGCCAGTGCGCCGAGGCAGGGGAGGGGTCCTTAGAGTAGGAGGCACCAGACACGAGCTGATCTCCTTTGAACCGGGCAGCCACTTCCGAAGAGGACAGTTCACACGGCTGTCCTGCATGGCTCCAACCAACCCCACCCAGCTTTCACTAGGCACAACTGGACACCAGATGAAAGAGTCCTTAGAGTACCCAGGCATGGTGGCCCACCCCCATAATCCCAGCACTTGAAAGGCAGAGGCAGGTGGATCTCTGAGTTCGAGGCCAACTTGGTCTACAAAGCAAGTTCCAGGACAGCCAGGGCTACACAGAGAAACTGTCTCAAAAGAAAAAAGAAAAGGAAAAAGCCCTAAGGCAGAACGTTTTTCACTCTCAGGTGAACCTGTTAGCTGTTTTACCTCAAGCAGCCTAAATATGAATGAGAACCCAGGTCTGCAAGTAGTCCCTGGCTAGCTAGGCCAAATCAATGAACACAGGTCCTTGGGAAGAAAGAGCTCAAATCCAACACCAAACCTATTAACCAAAATGCCTTGCAGGAAGTGCAGAAGGCCGCTGTTCAGATTAGAGCTAGGCCTGGTGACTCAAGCCTACTCAATACCACCTACTCAGAAGGCTGGAAAGGAGGATCTTTGGTTCAAGGCCAGCCTGGGCACCTTAGTGAGACCCTGACTCAAAGAGAGCTCAGTGGTGGGGAGCTTGCCTAACATAGGGCCTTGGGGGAGGGGGGGGGCGGGGGAGCGAGCTCAGGCTAGGCCCTGAGCTCTGAGTGCCAATGTTTGATGTGACTGCCGCCCTGTGGCGAGAAACAGATCGACTCGGGGGGGCCGCCGATCATGAGCCCCACCCCCACCCCAGCGCATCGCCATCCCATGTGGGACCCACCTTCCCCGTCGCAACTGAAGCCATAGGCTTTAATAACCTCCTGCTGGATCTGCGTGGCCACTGGCAGCACGAACTGCAGCATCTTGCCCATATCGTTGCATGCATTGTCTCTAGCCTCGTCCATGCGCACGGCGTTCTCTGGGGCCGAGAACGCTTGGATCACTTCCGCCAAGACCACTGCAAACCCGAAGCATCCCGGAGCGGTCCGCGGAGCACGGCGGGCAAGCCCAGAGGAGGGAAGAGGCAGGGAATCAGCGGACCGAGGCGGTCGGTAACCCGATCAGCTCGTCCTCCCAACCCTTCGCCCTAATGGGCCAGGGCCCCACTTGGAGAAGGAACGGGTAGTAGAGCGCCCTCCCCCTGAAGGCGGCCCACGCCCAGCCTGGGCTCCTCACCCTTGGCCTGCTCTGCGCTCAGGGCCGCGGGCTGGGCGGAGGCGGACGCCATAGGACGCCAGTCGCTACTTGACTAGTGCAAAGCCTGGAGAGATCCGGAGAAGCCAGCAGCCAGCCGCCTCCTGCCGCGGCTGCCGGGCCAGCGCAGGAGCAAAGGAAGCAAACCCGCACGAGGCGGAAGTGTCTGAGCGCGGACCTAGCACACGCACTTCCTACAGGACCCCAGCGAGAACCAACCCCACCGCCCACCAGGCCGGGACAGACACTGTTCTTATAAACCAGGGAGTGGGAGGGGTTTTCCGACGGAAGCCAGAAAACCTGCTAGACAAATTCTAAAAGAGCTGTAACACTGCCCAGCCGCCTTTGCAGCGAGCCCGGCAAGGACGCGAACTCCACTTTCGGTGAGGGTGAGATCAGCGTGCCATTTCCCCTTCCCCCTACTAATATACGAATAACAAAGCACATTTTTATTACTCAATTCGGTAAATAATATTATAGAGGACTACTAAAACCGGTCGTTTCTTGAGTTTGTGGCCGGTTGAGAGAGGGCTATGCAAATGACTCAATGCTGATTGGCTGGAAACAGCCAATCACAGCTCCGTTGTTATGAGAAAAAAAAAAAACAACAGGGCTTCGCAATAATAAAAGCTTGGAGCGAAAGCCGATGTAATTGGCCTTGTATAGTGGTAGGCGATGAGGCCCGATGCCTTGTATTCTTATTACAGGCTCTTGTCACCCATCCCCGCCTGCCTCAAACTGCAAGGGTAATCCAGAATGTCACGGGCATAGTACTGCACTTCTGTGATACTAGCATAACAGAGGAGAGGTAGGAGGGCCACAAGTTCAAGGCCAACCTGGGCTTCCATGACCTTGCCTCATTAAAAAAGAGGGGGTGCAAAGATGGCTCGCCCTACCTGGCAATCCTTGACTGCCTGTAACTCAAGCTACAAGGGATCCAACACCCTCTTCTGGCCTGTCAGGCCCTTGCATTCGTAGGCACGGGCAGGAACCCATACACATAAAAAATTTTTTTCTCAGAGCTGAGGACCGAACTCGGGGCCTTTCGCTTGCTAGGCAAGTGCTCTACCACTGAGCTAAATCCCCAACCCCAAAATAAATCTTTAAATAAAAATCAGCAATACTAATCTTATTGGCCTACATAAGTAATGCAAATTCAACTGTTTCAAAACCATTTATCAAACTATGCTATGGAAAGAGTTAGATCTCCGAAACTCTGTTTCTGGAGCGCTCTGGTGGCACGTTAGATGGATGAGTGCCAGAAGTGCTTCCAGGGTCTGAGTTTTCTAGATCTGGTCATGCCCACTGTGGGCCTGTTCCTGCTCTCAAAGGCCTTACCTTCCCAATCTTGGGAGAAATCAGAGGACGCATAGCTGAGGATCCACGATCAAGAAATGCCCTGCCCAGCCCCACCCCTTCCCACTTCCCCTAAGACAATCAGACCTCCCACCCTACCCACCCCACCAGACCCACAGCCCCCCAAAAACAAGTCACAGACATCTTCCTGGGGAACTGTGAGGATGTTTTTGTTTGTTTGGTTTTGGTCAGGATGATTTTTAAAGAGCATCATATAGATATTTATATATATAAATTATTAATGTGGGACGGGCAAGGGGCACACATCGCCGAGGGGGTGCACACAGGGGGTGGGGCAGGGCAGCACACAATGCTACACAAAACAGCCACATCTAACAGATGAGATAATCACACCAACGGGTTGGGGGAGCAGTGGCCACCAAGGATGGGTCTAGAGGAGAAGAAAAGCAGGGGATGAGGAAGAGGGACCTGGCCCAAGATCCTGTGCACGTTCTGTCCCCGCCCCCCCCCCCCACACCTCTGTCCCTTCTTCTCTCCCTCCCTCCGCCCAGCTGCAGAAGCTCTGCACGCGGGCAGCACCCTTTCCTCGGCTCGGGGGTGGGGAGTGGGGTCGTCAAAAGGTTGGGGGAGTCCTCCAAGGTCTGGATGAAGGAGCAGTGGATGCTCTCTGGATCGCAGGTTCTACAGCGGCTTGTCGCTTTCCTTCTTCAGGTGACTAGACAAGAGGCAAGGCGTCGGAGATGAGACTGAGAGAGGAGCGTCCCCTCCAAAGGGCCAGCACCCTGTTGTATCGGACCCACCTCCCACCTCCCTTGGGCTCTGGGGTAGCCTGCACTACCTGTAGTAGTCTTCCTGGGCAGGCAGCGGCACGCTGTGCAACGGGTGATGGGCATGCAGCCACTGTTGCTGTTCCAGAGCCAAGCGCTGCAGCTCGGCAGACTGTGCATGCATGGCCTGCAGCTGATGAGCTGCTGACATCGGAGCAGAAAGGGAGGCTGGCAGGTCCCGGTAAGGGGCAGCTAGGACAGACAAGAAAGGCCAGGAGCAGGTGACTGACGGCTAGGGCACTCAGCCACTTTACAGACAGTGGGAACTAAGGCTAAGATGTAGAGTCACACCACCTACCCTACCATCTGCCAGGGGTGGAATGGAACCAGGAGTCCGACTTCTGGGCCTGGCCCTAGAGCTCGAGCCTCTTTTAGAAGGACCTCAGACTGTCTGTTTCCATCTCAGCTCCTCACCTCTCTCTCCAAACTCCTCTAGGCCCACTCGACCACCCTACTTCCTCTGCTCTGGCCTTCCCTCACTTAGGCTTCTCCATCCCAACCTCCATCCTTACCAAAGAGCTGGTGACGAAGAACTTCGTTCTCGTGCAGAGGGTGAGGAAGAAGGGGGTTAGGGAGGGTCCCAGCTGGGTAGGGGATCCGGGTAAGGTGAGACCCTGAGGCCAGGGGGTCAATGAGAGGGTGCACCGAAGCGGAGGCTGGAGGGCAGAGAAAGGAAGGTGTCACCAGGAGGCAGGGTCAGGGACAACCATGCACTGGGGTAGAGGGATTTAGCCTGTGAAGACAGACCCCAGGGATCCAAAGCTTAACGAAGGCAGGAGGAAAGAGCTCGAGCCCTGAGATGGGAAGAAGAAACTGCTGGAGAAGAGACACGCTTGACTGAAGACAGATTAGTTAGCAGAGAGGGCTGAGGAGGAAAGAGAAGAATGGATTACTCTGAAGAGAAGAAGGGTAAGTTTAGAAAACTACTGATTTTTTAAGTTTAAGAAATGAGATGGGGAAAAAATGTTAAGAGGTGGGATGAGTATGAGCCGAATGAAAATGCCAAAAGCCTGTTGTTCTGTATACTTAATAAATAAACAAATACATGCTCTAACGGGGGGGAATGGGGGAGGGCGAGAAGAAACGAGCAATTCCAAATGACCAAGTCTACGGCCAACCAGGCCGTGTTCTGGGCTATAAGTGCGACATTAAAATAGTGAGGGAAGCTCCTTATTGCCTAAGGCACCAAAACCAAACGTACATGGACTTTCCCAAAAGGTTCTAAATCTACAGATGGGCAGAAACACAGAAGACCCCTAGATGTAAGGGAAGGAGATGCTGGTAACAGATGAGGTTTGGAACAAGAACACTGCTATGTGAGGGGCTTAGAGAGATGAAGACAGAGAGGTGATCCTTCACAAGGCTCCAGCTTGGTCTGTTATCAAGGGTAGAAGGCTGGACTATGAAGAGGGCGTGAGACAGTGTGGACAGAGAGTCAAGGAAGCAGAGACGAGAACAGTAATCTCGGGAGAGGGCGACTGATGCCAGACCAAAAGGGAGGTTCTGGCCAGAGGAACGGGAGAACGCTACGGGATACAGCAGAGCCACCGTCCAAAGCCAGGAAACAGGGCGTCTTACCTGCATGGATGGCATCCTGCTGGTGCAGGTGAAGGTGAGAGTGGATATGGGAGTGCTGGTGGTGATGGGGAGTCACGTTGAGCATCTGCAGCCGGGCCAGTGGGTCATTGCCCAGGGCCGCCACCCTTTCTGCATGCTGCCTTTCAGCTGCCAGGCGCTCAGCATAAGACATGTCAGGACGCAGGGCTGGCCCAGCTGCCAGCGCTAGCCGTTCTCGCTCCAGGGGCCCCAGGCTCGGATGAAAAGGGAAAGGATGCAGGCCAGGCGGCCCAGGCTGTAGGGCCAGGCCCCCGTGTCGGGGGAAGGGATCCAGGCCTGGCCCGGGGACCCCATGTAGGGGTTCCAGCTCACTCGGCTTCACCTCAAAGCCAGGCTTGAGCCGGTCACGGAGGTCACGTTCACGGGCTTCCCGCTCCCTTTCTCGGGCAGCTGGGTCGCTGCTGTACAGGGCTGGGACATTGTAACCCAGAAGCCCCGGGTCCACGGCCCCCAAGGGCACATAGAATGGGTGGTTGCGATTGCCAGGAGACATGACGTGAGGTCGGGCGTATTCACTGAGAGTGCGCAGGGCTGGAGTATCGGGACCTAGGTAAGGGGGCACCGTAGCCACAGCGCTGCCAGGCTCAAAGGGAGGCCGATGGGGCACCGGACCCAGAGACGGGCACTCCACCGGAGCACGGCCCTCCTGGGCCAACTTCTGCAGAACACACAAAGAGGTGGGGTCAGCATTGCAGCCACGGGAAGCTGCCGGCCCCGGGCCGCCCGACTGTCTCAGCGGTGGAAAGCCAAAATGCCTCACCCCACTCCCAGCTTTCTTTTCCTCCTGCCTGGAAGCCTGAGCTTTCTGGGCTGCAGCGGCTCCTCCCCTCCGCCAGGGGGCGAAGCGACCGGAGTGGCGAAGCCCGGCAGCGGGAGAGGCGCGCGGCGCACCTTGTGACGCACTCACCACACTGCGCTCCAGCTCGCGCTCTTTCTCGCGCTCGCGCTCCTTCTCGCGCTCCCGCTCGCGCTCGCGCTCCTTCTCTTCGCGCGCGCGCTGCTCGGCCTCGCGCCGCACCTTCTCCACCAGGTCGGCGCGCTTCTTGGCCAGCTTGGAGCCCTCCAGCGGCACGAAGTACAGGTCGCTGCGCGCGCACGAGTTGAAGCCGCGGTCCAGGTGCTTATTGAACCTGCCGGGCGCGCGGAGCTGTGAGCTCGAGCCTCCAGAGCGGCCCCCCCTTCCTCCCCCAGCTCGTGTCCCCCAATTCCAACAGCACGGTGAACGTGATCGCAAGGCCCCGGTCGCCCCTCCGCCTTCCGCTCCCAGCCCCACCCGCACCCAACCCCACGGCTGCTCACCGGGCCGACTGGCTGGCGTGGCTGGGCACGTCCACCACCTTGGGAGGGGGCGAAGGGCTTCGGGCCGGGGGCACGGGACTCTCGGGGGCCTCATACTCTTCGGCCGGCTCCTGTTTGATCTGCGTGGCCGCCAGGGGCGGCCCCGTAGCTGGGGCCGCGGGGGGTGGAGGCAGAGACGGCAGACTGGAAGGCCCCGCAGGGGGCAGGGGCCCTGGCCCCACGGTGGGCGAGCCTGGCTTGAAGGTCCCTGGACCTGCTGGCGGAGAGGTGCCTCGAAAGCCGGGTGGGGTCCCTGTCCTGAAGGAGGGTGGTGACCCCGGTTTGTATCCAGGCGGGGTGGCGGTCTTGTAGGACCCTGGGGATGGGGCTCTCTTGCTGTACTGAGGGGGCCCCGGTGGTGAGGCCGTCTTGTAGCCTGCTGGCGAGGAAGCCACGGTGGCGATGACAGTAGAAAGAGTAGCTGAGGAGGTGGTGACTGGAGGAACTGGTGGGAAGGGGTAGGATGCCCCTTGGGGACCCTGGGATGAGGAGGGGTGTGAACACGAGTAGGCGGCTTGAGAGGAAGAGCCGGAAGAGTTGGAAGAGGAGGAAACTGGGGGGCCATTGGGACCTGCTTGGCTATAGGACACCTGGCCATGAGGTGGAGGCAGGTGTGCTGGCCCTGATGGGTAGGGCCTCAAAGACCCCAGGGAGGGTGACATGTTGTAAGGGTGTGCATGATGGGAGCTACTGCTCTCTAGGGGGTGAGGATATGCTCCAGGTGGAGGGGGCCCAGAGTTTCCATGATGATGTTGTTGCTGCTGCTGCTGCTGCTGCTGCTGTTGTTGCTGGTGATGGTGATGTGTAGGGGCTGGTGGGTGGGCTGTGGATTGGCCCCCAGTAGGAGGGTAAGGGCCTGGATGGGTGTTGTTGGCCAAGAGGCGGCCATAGGGAGGAGGAGGTGGAGGACCCTGGCTCCACACAGCCTGGGATGGGAGAGAAGGCTGGGTATACTTGGGTGGCTGATTAGCAACAGACATACTTGTTGGTGGAGGGAAGGAATGAGGGTAACTGGGCAGAGCCTGGGAAGCTGGGTACTGGGAGGCAGAGGAGGAGCTAGAAGAAGCCGCTCCAGAGCTACTAGAGGATGAATATGGGTACCGCATTGGGGGCCCAGGGGCAGAGGAGGAAGAAGCTGGGGGCAAAGGGTGGGGTGAGGGAGCCAGAGTTGGACCCTTCTCTGGGCCAGGAGGAAGTCCACTCATGCCCTGACCCATGGCATGGGGAGAGGGCAGATGCCCAGGGATTGGCTGAGCCCCCATTCCAGGAGGAGAGGCTGAGGCATTGTTGAGGGGTCTCAGGGCAGGTGGAGGCGGCAGGTTTGGTGTCACATGGGGGAAAGTGGCTGGTGGTGGAGCAGAAGGTAAGTTCCCACCACCCACTGGAGTATTGGGCGGCTTTGTTGGAGGGGCACCAGTGGCCCCAGAGCTTGGTATTGGAATTGGGGTGGTGGGTGGGGGATGCTGCTTGCCTCCACTAGGGGCACTCACTGAAGAGGCAGCTGCTCCCCCTTTGGGACCCATGGGGGGTCCAGATAAAACACCTCCACCAGCATTCCCAGGGTAGAGCTGTGGGTGTGGGGGCGGGGCTCCAGGAGGAGGGCCCTGGAATAACCGAGATGGGGGTGGCTCCATTGGAGCATGATATCCAGTGGGGGTCACGGAAGGATGGGGTTCAAAGCCAGGCTCTGGCTGTCGAGGAGTGCTGTCTGGTGGTGGAGGGGAAGGAGGAAAGAGTGGAGGTGGGTGGTAGGGGCGGGCTGGGCCCTGGGACAGGCCCGAAGATGAATCGGAGTCATTCTCCACACTTCCAGGGCTGTAGATGCTGGGGGATGTGCTCCGGTTATCCTGGTCTATATCCCTAGGGTCACTGCTGCCATCATCATTAATGCTGCGCCCATCCAGGCTGTCCAGATCCGAGGGAGACTGTGGTCGAGGGAGCTCCTGCTGTCAGGGAAGAGGGCTCAATTTTCCTCTTTTCCTTTCCTGTTTCCCCAGGATTCAAACTTACCTCCCACAATCCTTTGCTCCTCACAGCACTGCTGTGCTACAGTGTGTTGGGGATGCTTGCTCAAGGCCACCTTCTGTCATCTAGCATCTCTCTCTCCCACATCTCAGCTGCTTTCTAATAGCTTATTTCCTTCCTTGTCAAACCCTGGTCCTTCTCAAGTGTCCATCTCAAACACTGACCCCTTACAATCGACTGCAGACCCTTCTTGCCATCTCCTGTCCAACTCTCATCCCTGGTCCCGTTAGCTGTCCCCAAATGTGTGGTTTCCTTGTTTTCTTTCCTCCTTGCTTGCTTTTCTAACAACAGTTTCATATAGCCCAGGCTGACCTCCAACTCACTCATCACATAGCACAGGATGACCTTGAATTTTTTGTTTTTTGAGACAGGGTTTCTCTGTGTAGCCCTGGCTTTCCTGGAACTAGATTTGTAGACCAGGCTGGCCTGGAACTCACAGAGATCTGCCTGCTTCTGCATCCCAAGCGCTGGGATTAAAAGTGAGCACCACCACCACCTGGCTGACCTTGAATTTTTTTAATCTTCCTGTCTTGTCTGAATGCTAGGCTAAGAGATGTGCACCATCATGCCCAGTTTTTAGATTGTATTAAGTGCTTGGACTTAGCACTCTGTACTAGGCAAGCACTCTACGGAGTGAGCTACATTACCAGTCCCATTTCTGCATCCTCCTTAAGACTTACTTGTCCCTTCCTCAAGGAGGCTGTAACATCCTCCCTACCCGTCCAGTCCCGTGGCCCTGCTTTGTCACTTACTGTTCTAACTAAAGCCTCAGGAGCTGTCTACCGTATTATAGACGAGACCACTCCAAACAAGCACCAAACAGGACTCTGAGATGCCAGCAGACATCAAAGCAGGAACGGTGCACAGCAAAAGTTTAGAGAGAGCATAGTCAGAAAGGTCACGGTCGTCACAATCTCTCACCTCAGTTTTGGTCTTTTTAGGTGCACTGGTCTCCTCACTTTCACTCTCTGAGATCTCCTCGCTGCGGCCCTGCTTGTTGGCCTTTGGGGTAGAGGTTTCCTCTACTCGGGCCTTCTGTTAGGGAGAAAGAGAACATGCTTGTCTTCTGTCTCGTAAGCCCCTGCCAGAGTTACTCCCTGCCAAACTTGAAGCCCCCGCCCCCAAACACCCCTTCAGCTGCAGTGCATCCTGGGGGACCAGAGGAGGGTTACCTTGGCCGTCTGCCTGGACTTCTCAGCTTTGCCGTCACTGCTGGATGTGCTGACCCCTCCAGGGGAGGCCCGGCCCCTCGATCTCAGCTCTTCCCGGGGCCCGGGGGCCTCTTTCTTCCGTCCACTCCTCATTGACATCTGAGAGCAGGATGGAGGCAGTAGTTTTACACTGCACCTAACTTTAGGTTATACACTGTTTCTGTTCTCCGCTGTAGGCCCTTCCTCCTAGCTTCCCTGCCCCTGCCCTTGACCTGGCGTACTGCTTACTATAGCTTCTACTCACTGAATCTTTATTCTGTCGTGTCTTCATTCTTCAGGCTGTGGAGACCCCATTCTCCTCTGCCTGGGCAGCTGAATACAGAATCTTGTTTGCTGTACCCCAAGCTCCCCACAGCTGTGGTCTGGGAAGCTGGAAGCAGTTGTAGTACTCGCAGGGTGTTTTCAGTGAAATCTGTTAGGAAAAACCATCAGCGTTTTCATACTGTAGCAGAAGCAGCAGGGGTCTGAGTAGGAAGCCTAGTCCTAAGGGTCAAGAGGTACAGACACCACAAGAGGCCGCAGCTCGCTCCGCAGGCTACGTCAGCTAAGAGACCCTCACAGTATATTCTCTCTCATCTCTAGGGAAGGCAGAAAATTCAGATGTACCTATGAACCCCAACCTAACACTTAGCAGGATTTTACCCTTTACAAGCCCTAAAGAGTATCTGTGGCCTGGTATGGTGGTAGATGCCTGTAATGCCAGCATTCAGAAAGCTATGGCTTGGGCATCACATGTTCAAGGACAGCCTGAACTAGACAGCAAAATCCTGTCTCAACAACAACAGCAAAAAAAATTGTACACTCATTAATTCCAGAGCCTTACAAATTCAAAAGAGGCACAAAGAAACGAGGCTGATATGTTAGTTTACTGGGCATCTTCTTCGTGTCAAGCCCTCTACATGCACTTTCCTGGATCATCTCCAACACACTCTGCAGTGGGATTAGAAGGTAAGGAGACTGAGGCTCACTGTGACTGTGACCTGTCCCACCTTCCATAGGGAAGGACCAACGACAAAGCCAGAAGCAAACCCTCTGCAATCTGACTTCAAAGGCCACACTCACACGCTCACTCTTCTACACTCTCCTCAGAAGATGGAGAGAATTCTAAGAAGCCTAGATCAGTCACACAGATAACAATCTTGTTTCACATCAGACAATGCAGAAGAATGTCCCATTCTACAATACTGAGTAGCACAGCCTCACCAGCTTCAACCCCAAATCGAGGCATCTTCGAAACTGTAGAACATTCTAGACAGCCTCATAAGGATCCATCCTCTAGTAGTTGGCCTTTTCCACTTAGAGGGTTTTTGTCCAGAGAGTCAGCCAACCTGAACTGACAATGTTTGGGAGGAAAAATTCCAGAAAGTTCCAAACAAAGTTTGGATCTGTTAATGTTGCCGCCCCCGGCTCAATCTCCAAGGATGCTATGTGGACACAAGCTGCTGTAATGTTGCCCCCTGATCAATCTCCAAGGATGCTATGTGGACACAAGCTGCTGTATGTCGCACCTTTCACAAGCCCTGGGTCCCTCTCCAGCTTTGGTTCAACCATTGCTCACCTTCGCATGGCACGTTACGTGGACTCCACTTTGAACAGGTGGACTTTATCAAACATTTACATGGAACTGGTTACTGTACATGATCCACAGGTGATTTTAAAAACATGGAGGATTGTGTGTAGGTACAAACAGACACAGCATCATTCCATACAAGGGACTCGAGTATGTGTTAATCTGGTGTCTGTGGAGTGTACTGGAACAAATCCCCCAGATATCAAGGGAAGGCTGTACTGGTGTTTCCTGTGCTTAAAAGTCAAAGCTTTCACAGTAACCAGACTCAGAATACACTGATGGGTTGACTGAGGGAGGGTATGCATGTGCTATGATGTGTGTGTGCAGGTCAGAGGACAGCCTGAGTCAGTCCTCCCCTCTCACCATGTAGGACCTGGGGATCAAATCCAGCTGTCAGGCTTTGTGGCTCACTGCTCAGTGAGCATCTCACCAGCCCAACTCAAAACTTTTTAAATTTTATTTTATGGTACACTGGTGTTTTGTCTGCACTCATGTCTGTGTGAGGGTGTCGGATCCCCTGGAACTGTAATTCCAGACAGCTGTGAACGTCCATGAGGGTGCGGGGAATTGAACCCAGGTCCTCTCGAAGAGCAGCCAGTGCTCTTAACAGCTGAGCCATCTCTCCAGCCCCCTCAAAATATTTTAAAACTACAAAAAGACAAAATGTCAGTGAACATACAACACAGACTTACAAATTTTAAGCCTGTCCTTTTACTTGGCATGAACAGCCTATCTACCTGTATCTAGCAGTACAAACATGGACATCATCATCTACCCGTGCATCCACAGCCATACATTTTCATCAGTACTTCAACTCCTGATCCTCCAGCTTTCACTCCCCAGTGCTGGGATTAAAGGCTTCCTTGGTGCTGTGCACTGACCCCAGGGCCTCAGGCATGCCAGGAGAATACACTGGACTGTGTGTATTTCTAGTCCCTATACTTGTTTATGTTTCTTGCTAAGAGTCAAACCACTCCATAATACTACCCATAAAATTTTTAAATGTAATTTTCTATGCATGAACATTTTGCCTGAATTTATGAACGTTTTGCCTGAATGTATGTGGATCACGTGTGTGTGTGTGTGTGTGTGTGTGTGTGTGTGTGTGTGTGTGTGGTCCCTGGGGAGGTCAGAGAAGGACAACAGATACCCTGGAACTGGAGTTAGTGTGAGTGTGACCTATCATGTGGGAATAAAACCTCAGTCCTCGGCATGAGCCACAAGTGCTCTAAGCCACTGATCCATCTCTTCAGACCGTTTCTCTTGTCTGCTTGTCTGTTTCTCTGTCTCTCCATCTCTCTGTGTCTGTCTTTCTCTGAGACAGGGTCTCACTCTGTAGACCAGGCTGGCCTTGAACTCAGAGATCTGCTTGCCTCTGCCACCTGAGTGCTGGGACTGAAAGTGTGTGCCATTATGCCCAGCCTGTAACATTTTAAGTGCAAAAAACGCTACTGTCACAGTTTTCCTTTTTATATTTTCTACTGATGTCATGTACACACACAGATGGGGTTTGTTGTGTCCTTATTTGAGACAGAGTCACACGATGCACCTTGCACCAGCCTTAAACTAAGCCCAGGAGCCTTCCATTTCCCAGCACTGGGTTTGTAAGCAAGCACCTCACCCAGCCAAGTGTACTGTTGTCAATGACCTTTAAACCAAGTGACTGTCAGTAGGTCCATTTGGTTACTGTTTTGAGGTCAGGTCTCAAGAGCTGGAATTACAGGCACACCCCAGGTTCGATAGGTCCTTTGAATTAACTGATGTTAGCCCGATGAGAATAGACTAAATTCACCCACCCATTCTGAGTTGGGAGGTGCAGGTAAATGACATTTCTACATGTATTTTCTCCAAGTAACACAGAGTAATCTCTTTTTGCCCAACCCCACTGAACCATAGTGAGGCAGGCAATGAGGAATGAGTGAGTCTAACATTTCCAGGAAACTTAGTAACTTATACTTAAGGGGCACAAAACAGATGAGATAGAGCCCCAAGTCTGAACTTTCGACTGACGCTTTGCCCAGTAAGCCAGTTTACTTCAACTACAGCTATGACCACATTTTTTTTAGTTGTTTTGTGGATTGGTTTTTAAAATACTAAGCATTACCAGGCATGGTGACACACATCTGTAATTCCATCACTTGGGAGGTGAAGGAAGGAGGACCAGCCACCCTCGGCAAAAAGCAAGTTCAAAGCCAGCCAGTTCCATGAAATCATGTCTCAAAAAAATAAAACTACAAGTGAACAAGAGGAAAGAGAATAAACCAATGTCCACAAAATAGCACCAAACAGAAGAAAAGGAGAAAAGAATGTTAACAATAAGGACAACAAAGAACACTACCTGGGGCTGGCATCTGTCAGCCCTCCTAGAACAGGGCACCCATCTCCTCCCATCACAGAACTTGTTACCAAGTCAGTTTGATTCTTAAAGGATCCAAAAGGTCAAAAAATATACTGACGTTCCTTGGAGAACAGAGCGATTACTGTGTGCCTTTCTTACCTTTTTTAATCGGCTGAAATCTGATAAAATTTGCCATGAGTAGCTTTGGAAGAGAAAAACAGCATCAATGGGGCAGTAATTCCTGAGATAAGGCGTGGCAGAGGAAGGGGTAGAGCTGGAGACTGAGGTCGGGTCATATGTTAAGTCTGAACTTGAGTGGTACTCCGTCTTGCCTAGGAGGCTGTGGCGAACTAACACTGAACATCTGCCATGTACAAGAGCACCCATTTGCCCCCATTACCTTATTGTAGAAGAAAGCAAAGAAGAACAAACTCAGAAGGCAGGGAAACAGGAACTCAGAAAAGAGTCCCTAAGTAAGCAGAGGAAAGGGAATTAAGAGGGATTAGAGATGCAGCTCAGTGGTTAGAGTGCTGGTCTAGCAGGCATGAAGCCCTGGGTTAGATTCCAACACCACATAAAACAGGGTGTGGCCCATGCCTGCAATCTCAGGACTTCAGAGGTAGAGGCAAGGAGAACACAAGTTCAAGGTCATCTTGTGTAGTGAGTTCAAGCCAAGCCAGCTTGGGCTATAGAAGACCATCTCAAAAACCAAAAAATATAAACAAAGATTACTACCAAACCAACGACCCAAGTCAAACCATGGGACCCACATGGTGGAAGAAGAGAACAAACTCAACACCTAGTTACCCTCTGCCCTCCACATGTGCACCAGGGCACACACAAAAATAAATGTCATCCTTTTTTCCAAAGAAAGAAATTAAGGAACAAATATGACAATGTCAGAAAATGACCATGTCACAGGCTCCCTGGGAAGAGCTTACAGAGTATATTTATTTCAGGATCACTGACTAGTCTCCACCATTCCAGACCTGCCTGCCTGCCTAACCATCAGCTGAAAATGACCGAGCTATTCATGAAGCCCAGACCAGCAGGGAACAATGCAGTAGCCTAAGTCTTATTAGAACCCAGGGCTGTTGAAGGAGCCACAGAGTCCATTTCATCATACAACGAAGGCTCAAAGACGAGAAGTGACTTGCCCAAGGTCACAGAGGTACAGCCAGAGTACACCCTGGTCTCCCGGCTCCCGTTCCAGAGCATCCTGTTCTGCCCAAGGCTGTTTCATAGCCCTCTCCCCTGGGCCACCCACACCTGAGACAGGCATGAAGAGCCACGCCATTTCTGTTAAGTTCAGGGAAGTAAAAGGCCAAGGATCAGTTGAATGAAGGGGTCACCCTGAGAACTGACAGGGAGAAGAGAAATCCAAAGAGGACTTCAAGAAAATGAAGTAGTGCAAAGAATCAACCATTTACAAGACATACGGGTGGCAGAGGCCGGAAATGACCAGGATGGGATAACTTGGGTTTTTTATTTTGTTTGTTTCTGGAGCTCAAACCCAGAGCCTATGTATGCATACTAGGAAATAACATTACCACTGAGCTACTACCCCCAGCCCAAGACCAGATAGTTTGAACAACAGTATTTTCATCTTCCCACCATACCCAGGAGGAGGCTTTGCAAGAATGACCTGCAAGCAACAGGGTTACCAGTTCCAACAGACTGCTGGGGCAGAAGGGGTGCACCTCCTTTGGAAACCCCTACTTGGGGCAACACCAGAAACATCTCCCAGAACCCCTCCCAAGAGTCCCTAGGACATAGCTGCAGGCTGAGGCCCAATCTACATACTGAACCCCCACCTACAGGACTTCCCACTGGATCACAGCCATGGCAACAAAATGGGTGAAAAAAAGTGCCCCTCAAGAGACCATCCCAGGGGTCCATCTGGCAGCCACTATTACCACCTCAGTTGCCAAAGCAACTCCGACCTTCTTACAGTAGTACCCTCAGGGAAGGAGCTTTAGGGTAACCTGCCCCGGGCACAAAGGGAGACCCCGGAGATCAGAGCATCACTGACAGCTTCCCAGATAGAGCCCGGCTGTGGGGCAGCCACAGCTCTGGGGATGAGGGTGGAGGTCACAATTCCTTGGAATGCCTACAAGATTGCCCAATTCTCTCTTCTTTCCCAACCTCCCAAATCCTCCCATCAGTATTCCTTCCTTTCTTATTAGTGTTAGGACTCACACTGCCGAGCCTCAGTGCCCCCTTCAACGAAGTAACTAGGTCTGGGATTAGGAAAACAGGGTCAGAGGTGACCTGGAGTGGGGAAAAGAAAACTGAGTCACAAAAGATACGGCCTTCCCATTTCCACCCCAGGCTTCTCAAAGATGGGCCTCTCCTGGTCCTTCCCCATTCCCCCAGGTTCAATCCCCCCTCTCTGCAGCTACAATCCTGTTCTTACCATCTACCACACCCCTCTCCCGGTTCCACTTCCCTTCTGTTCCTAATACCCGCAACCCTGGGTTCTGGAACCCGGGTTCTGGGCCTGCGGGGCTTCTGGAGCCTTCACGCCCCACCTCGCTGCCATCTCTCCGATCCGTCCTGCCTTCTCCGCGAACCACCCGCACAGCATCCCCCGTTTTACCTCCGCCAAGTCTCCACCTCGGCGTTCCTCCCCTTTAGGCTCTGGACCTGGCGAAGCTCGGCCCCGTCAGCCCTCCTCCCTACACCCTCCTCCCCCACCTCCCGAGCTCGCGACTCCCGGGCCCGCGTCCCTCCTCCGGGCGGCCCCACCCCCTGAACCCCCAGCCTCGGGCCCGGCCGTGCCCGCAGTGAGGGAACGCGACCGGGAAAATAACAAATGGAGGCGGCGGCGGGAGGGGGGACCGGGAGGGGTGGGGGCGGGGAGCCGAGGGCCGAAACGGGGCGGCCCGGGCGGGCGGCAGCGGACCTTACCTGCGAGCGGCTCGGGACGGCTGGCTGGCTGCGAGTGCAGTCGGGCTCCGGCGCCTCCCGGGGACGGCGGCGGCCACTCCCCGCCCCTCCTCGCTGCGCGGCTTCAGTCGCCGCCTCGGCGGCGGCGGCGGCGGCCCCGGCCCCCCCGGAGGGCGGCCCCCATGCCTCGCTCCCCGCGCAGCCCCGATCGGCTTCTCGCACTCCCCGCCCGAACGCCCGCCCGCCCGGAACGCGCCGCCCGCCCCCGCCGCGCCGCCCGCCTCCGCCCGCACTCGCGGCCCCGGCGAGGCCCGCGACCCCCGGCCCTCCCGCCGCTCGTGCCGCGCGCCCCTAGCCCGCCCCGAGGCCAGCCGCCCAGAAACGCGTCCTGGCCCGAGGCCCCGGCCCGGCGCCCGGCTGCGGGCGGGCAGGCGGACGGGCTGGGCGGCGCGTCCGGCGACTCGCACAGGAAAGCGGACGGCGGAGGGAGGGCGCTCGGGAGAGGGGGATGGGAGCAGGGAGGAAGAGGGAGAAGGAGGGAGCGCGGAGGAACGGAGGAGAGAGGGGCCCGGAGGAGACGCGAGGGAGGGAGCGCGCGGCAGTCGGGGGGCGGAGGATCGGGGAAGGGGAGGCGCCGGGCGAGTTTGGCCGAAGCCGGCCGGGGCGCGGAGGGAGAGGGCCTCGCGGCGCAGAGCGTGGGGAGCTCGCGGGCCCCGCGCGAGAGGGCTGGGTGGGAGGGGCTGGGAGCTGTGAAGGCAGACGTGGGGAGGCTGCAGAAGTTTGGGGACAAGGGGCTGTGGCAGGGGTGAAGTGGGAGGAGTTCGGGGGATCCTGAAGTAGAGATTGGGATAATGGGGCTATATTGGCAAGATGGAGAGGAAGGACCAGAGCCTTAGACTGGAGGTTGTTTAAGGAGCTGTTTCGGGGAGAATACGATGGAAGTTTGGAGACCTGGGCGGAAAAGGATGAAGAGATGAAGACATACTAAGAGAATGGTGTTTCTGGAAGAGATAAGAGTTTAAGGGGTGGTTGGTGTCGAAAAGAATGCAAACCACAACAATTTGGGAGTGATGAAGGGAAGCTGGAGGGAAGTCCAGAGACACCTCTGTGGGAGCGAAGGCAGGAGAGGTCTCAGAAGAGATTTTGAAAGGTGGGACCAGATGCCCATTCTAGAGGGAGACTGGGGTTTGGAGTGGGTTGATAAAACCAGAGGGTGGGGACTTTCAATCGAACTAAGATCTGTTTCCTTTGGCAAATAAACTGGAGGAGAATGAATTAGAGAGGACGGGGAGGAAGTACAAGATAAATAGGATCTTCGTGGCATCATAGCGGGAGGGTCAGTGATGGGAAAAGAGGGAGCTGAAGATGGAAAACACTGCGGAGAAGTGACAGAACGGGGAGGGGGGGCGGCGGGGGCAGGCCCTGGCATTGAGGTGACTGAGGGACAGCACTTCACCGTTGGGCCCTTCCATTTACTAGTGTAATCGTTTTTTTTCCTTCTCAAGTCTGAAGTCATGACTACTAGCATCTTCAGCCATAGACGCAGAGGGGATGAAGTGGAAGTGCCTAGACACGTCCTTAGGTGCCCTGGTTCCCAAAACAATTGTTGGAATATGGAGGCAGTCCCCAGCACAGACCACAGCATGATCTTCTAACTCTCCTCCTGTCAATGTGTCAGTCATGTCTAGGCTACAGCCATGAAGTCAGCACCCCATCAGTCCACCAGTGCCTTCTTCTGGGCTCCCTGTCTGGCCCCACACCAAGCAGCAACATCTCTCAGGACAAAGGACACTAGAGACAGGGTGATTTTTGGCAGCTGAAATTGGGAAGGCTAGAGAAAGGGAGGGAGGCGGGCTGGGAGATGGGAAGAGCTGGAGCTGGAGTCTGGATTGGGAGCCCTTGGTAGTTCACCAGTTTGGAGTGGTGGTAGGGCATCTGTGGGGCAGTCTAGCTGCAAACCAGGTACGTGGAGTAGGGGCGCTGAGTGGACAGACTGCCTTTAGGGAAGGAAGGAGAAAGGCTGGCCTTGTATCCGCTCAGTAGATCTTGTGTTGTTACCATTCCTTAGGCCAGAGTCAGCCAAGTTCTTGAACTTGCCCAAAAGCTCTAAACAGATTCCAAAGCACTAGGGAGACAGAGCAAGAATCCTCCCACCATCACCCCACCCCGAAACCCCTGCCTCTGCAGGGACTCACTTTTCCCCCATGCCCATCTTCTGGTCCCCTTGCAGGGCCTCCCAGAGACCGGGTCGGCTCCCTGTCCTCTTGTGCCCTGTTGCTTCTTCTCTGTGCTCCAGGATGCCCTCTGCTCCTTCCTCCACCAACTAGTTTTGCTGAGACTCCTCCTCCTTCTCCCCCCTGCGCTTCCTCTCTTTCCTTTAGCTCCCACTGGGCCTGGCCCAGGCCCTCTCCAAATCCCTTCTAGACTGAGCTCTCCTCCTTGTTTAACCACTAAGGCAAACGCCAACATGGTAACTTTCTGAAAGAAAAAATTCAGGCCTAGGTTAGGACAAGGAGTAAGACTAGAAAAAGAAGCCAGCACTACCCATTCTAGTTCCTCCGGTACCCAAGGCCAGGCTCATAGCTTAGCTGCTGGGAGCATCACACATACACTCCACCCCCATCCTTCACCCCAGCTCCTTCTCTGGCCCCAGCCCCCCACAATCCGCTGGTCTCCAGGCAACGGCACAAAAGGAAAGCAGAGAGGGGCCTTGGAGGCCCAAGCAGAGCTAGCTGTAACCCAATCCAACCTAGTACCTGGAGGGGGTGGGAGCGCTGTCAGGGAAGGACAACTCGCTGGGATGGGGGAAGAAAAGACAGGGTTAGGCGAGGTGGCTGCAGCTCCACTAGCCCTGGCCAGCCTGGGAGTTTCTGAGAAAGCAATCGAAGAGGAAAGTGAGCCCCATGGGAGACATACAGGGGTGCCAGGAGAGAAGGGAAAGCTGAGATGGTTACCTAGAAACTAAGAGGTACAGGGAAAGAGAGAGGGCAAGAAGTTCTTTGAACAAAATAACTGAGGGATACAGGAAAGGGGGCAGAAAGAGATGTGGCCCCTGCCCATTCTCCAATGACAGCTTCTGTTAGCCCTAGAATGAGAGGCCTGGGACCAGAACTCAGAATGGAGGAGAGGCAGGCAGAGGGTGCAACCTTGAAATTCTTCCCGCCCCAACCTCACCTTGGCATCTAGTATGGTGTCCTGCAGAACTTGGGCTCCCTCTAGTGGCCACAGCTACCCATGGGCAGATGCCGCCTGCGAGCACGAGCCCTTGTATCCAAACCACAGTCATCATGTAAGAGGGTTTGACTCCCAGGATGGTCCCTAGGCTGAGTGGTTCAACGCCACAGCCCCATTGGGGGGGAGAAGTTAGCGGCCTCTAGCCACACCCTGATGTCCTCCTCACAGTCTGGCCGTCCGGGGAGGCTGTTAAGCACTTCAGGTATTGCAATCAGTATACTGAAGAACTCAGATTCGTCAGGCCCACCTCTATACCCGTGGGACCATTCTTCCATCCCCTTCACCCTCCGTTCATAGTCCAAAGAAGTCGGATGCATGAGGTCCTGTCTCATTTCAAAGCAACCCAAAATTCTGTTGAGGAGGCTCTACACAGGAATGCTTTAGTTTTAGTCTACCCTTGAGTCCTTCTTTGGTCAAAGACTTTGGGAACCAGAAACCTTACTCCTCACCCCAGATACACACTAACCCTGACACTTGAGGGATTCCTGGACCGAAGGTTAAGAATCCTTAGTTCATGAAAGAAAGAAGGGGGGGAAGAAAAGAAGGTAAAATCAGATCTCTGAGTTTGAGGCTAGCCTGACCTGCAGAGTGAGTTCCAGGACAGTCAGGGCTACACAGACACCCTGTCTCAAAACAAAAAGACAAACAAACAAACAAACAAAAAGGTAAAAACAACGTGGACTCCCACCTACTCACAATGCCACAGACTTGGTCATATGTTCAGTGGCTCCCTTTTTGTGCCCTCCCCAGCTCTGTGGTCGAGTGTCACCAATGTCCAGTCCTTCGTCTCCCCTCCTCTCCTATGGAGCAGAGAGTAAAACTCCTCAGACACGGGGTGGTGCACTGTGATTCAGACTTTAATAGTGATGCTCATTTCAAAGCCCCAGAGAGGGTGGCGACTGTGGAACACGGCATGGGGGAGTGAGGCAGTGTTCTGGTGAAGCTGGAGAACTGGGGAACCTAGGGCTGGGGAGAGCGCCGTGGGAGGGAGAGAAGCCCACAGGCACACAGCGCCGTTCTGTGAAGTACCAGGCTTCAGTCAGTGCACTAAATGAAACAATTGCTAAGGCCCTTTTCTGTTACCCTTCCCATGCTAGCAAAACCTCCCATCCTGGGTCATCTTGGGATGTAGCCACATGAAAATATGGATGCCCAATTTTGTCAAGTCTCATTCGTCAATTTCAGACTATAGTTATGGGGAGCTGACTGATTGACAAGCTGAACAATAAATAAATAAATAAATAACACACACACACACACACACACACCCCTTACCAAACATGATCCCACATCCAGCACTCCCCAAACACCAGTTCTATGCATAGTTCATAGCTTATACACAACATTGAGAACAGTAAAGCCCACGTGCCACATGGCCCCATTGCCCTGTTCTAAACACCTCAACACACCAATCCTGAAGTTCCTGTCAGACACTGATGGCTCTTCTGTGGATCCCCTTCTAATCTTCATTCTCATTTCCAGTTTTTTAAGAGAAGAGAGAATAGACGGGAAAGCAGGAAGAATGGAATCCCCAAAAATGGGGCCCAGAGAGGAGGAAGAGCAGAGAGAGCAGGGGGTGTGGAAGCCAAGGACAGCCAGAGCAGGCGAGCTGAGGTGTTTGTTCTGGGTGACTCTGGGTGAACTATGGCAGGTCAGGACAGCGAGAAGGGGCTCCCAGGAGGATGAGATGGAGGTTCCAGTCTTCAGGCAAGCAGAGGGATCACAGCACACTGGGGTTTCGGAAGTTATGTCCCGCAAAGCGAGCTTCATCCCCCAGCTCTTCTTCAATTCTGAGAGATGATCCAGAAGGGGAGAAGTCAGGGGAGCAGGAGGGATCTGGTTCTCTCTCTGGGTCCCTTCAGACTCCTTCTTTGAGGACTGCCCCAAAGTGAACATTCCCTGGCTTTAGTGTGACCTTAGTGATCTGTCAATCAGACCATCCCTAAACCCTAAACCCACTAGAAAGTATTTTCTTGGCATCACCTACTCTCCAGGTCCCGGATGCTAGAGATGGAATGGTGGCCTAATGGGGTGTTTAGTCCTGGGCCTCAGGTTCTTGTTCTTCAGGGACCCGCCTCACCTCATGAGCTGGTTGTACTTCGCCAGACGTTCAGATCTGCATGGGGCACCAGTCTTGATCTGAAACATTCCAGGGGATATGCAGCTTAAAGATTTCCTTCACCTGATTGGACAGCCCTACCCTCCTCTCCCCCATCCCATTTATTTTGAGACAGTTTCATGAAGGCTCAAAAGTGACGGGCTAGCGTTGAATTCTTGATCCTCCCGTCTCTGCTTCCCAAGTGTTGAGACTACAGGTATGTGCCACCAAGCCC
Source organism: Peromyscus eremicus (assembly GCF_949786415.1). Taxonomy (NCBI): domain Eukaryota; kingdom Metazoa; phylum Chordata; class Mammalia; order Rodentia; family Cricetidae; genus Peromyscus; species Peromyscus eremicus. The sequence goes on from NC_081418.1 coordinate 134,778,927, forward strand.
AGGATGTTTGTTTGTTTGTTTGGTTTGGTTTTCAAGACAGGGTTTCTCTATGTAGCCCTGGCTGTCCTGGAACTCACTCTATAGACCAGGCTGGTTTTGAACTTATAGAGATCCTCCTGCCTCTGCTTCCTGAGTGCTGGGACTAAAGGTGTTCGACATCATGCCCTACCTTTATTTATTTTTTTTTTTAGTGGAACCCAGGACCTTGCACAAGCTAGGCAAACACTCTGTAACTGAGCTAAACTGAGCCCTGAAACTTTTTTTTCTTTTTGTTTTTTGTTTTTTCGAGACAGGGTTTCTCTGTGTAGTTTTGGTGCCTGTCCTGGATCTCGCTCTGTAGACCAGGCTGGTCTCGAACTCACAGAGATCCTCCTGGCTCTGCCTCCCGAGTGCTGGGATTAAAGGCGTGCGCCACCACCACCTGTCGAGCCCTGAAACTTCTACTCTGCATTTGTATTAATTAATTAATTGTAAAAATCAATACTTTATTTAGTGTCTGCTTGTATGTCTGTGAGTCTGCTCATGCCATGGTCTGCATGCGGAGGTCAGAGGACAACTGGTGGGAGCTGGTTCTCTCCTTCCAACATGTGGATCCCGGGAATCAAGTTGTCAGTCAGGCTTGGCACCAGGCACCTTCACCTGCTGAGCCATCTCACCAGCTCAAAATTTCTACCCCTTTCACTCTTGTTTGTTAAGACAGGATCCCTCTGTACAGCCCTGGCTGTCCTGGAACTCACTATATAGACCAGGCTGGCCTTGAACTCACAGAGATCCACCTGCCTCCTGAGTGCTGGGATTAAAAGTGTGTGATGCCAGTGCCTGGCCTACTTCTGTGCTAGAACCTTCTCTGATTCTCGATCTTCTGGCAGGAGAGTAACCACCTGGGCCTAGAACCCATCAACCCTACGAAGAGCTCTCCTAATACCACAGACTGCTCCACTCACCTGGCCTGTGCACAGTCCCACTACCAGGTCAGCAATGAATGTGTCCTCCGTTTCTCCAGAGCGATGACTCACCATAACCCCCCAGCCATTCTCCTGGGCCAGCTTGCACCTGCAGTACACACCAGCACTGACCTTCTGCCCCGAGGCACAGGTACTCCCTCCCAGCCCCAGGCTTGCTCTATGTCAAGGAACGCCTGGAGGAAAGTGACTAAAGGGGGGGGGGGGGGGGCGGCGGCAAACATAAGGTATAGAGAGAACAGAAGTGAGAGAATTGTGAAGGGTACCCAACTTTCATCAACATTCCAGGGCAGAATCGGGCTAGGAGGGCTTGAAGGAGGGATCCTGAAGGAACAAGGGCCAGGTGGGAGAAGGCAGAAGCCACTCACGCTTGGATGGCTTCTGTGACTGAGCCGATCTGATTGACCTTGAGCAGCAGACAGTTGCAGGCCTTTTCCTCCACTGCCCGCTCGATGCGCTTGGGGTTGGTCACAGTCAGGTCGTCACCCACTATCTGGATACCGCCATTGGCTGTGAACTTGGACCAAGCTGCCCAATCATCCTGGTCAAATGGGTCTTCAATGGAGACCACTGGAGAGGGAGTGGAGAGGGACTGTTGACGCTTCTTGAGTTCTGGAGGGACACCCTCCTTGACTTCCCAGCCAACAAAGCCTCCTCATCCTTGTCTCCCCGCCCCCCCCCCCCCAAAGAAGCCTGCTGGGATTCCTATCCCTTCCTACAGTTTTTAGGAACCCGGGAGCTGGCCTTCTCTGTATCCTCACCTAGTTCTATTCCTACTGCCAGGAAGTCCTTCCTCATTTTACTAGTCTGGCTCTCTCCTCCTCCACTGGTATCTATTTTACCTTGCTCTGTCTCAGGAAGATGGAGACCAGCTGCCTCCACGGAGTGGGGCAGAAGCCTTTGGTAGATATGGAGACTCCGTAACTCTGATCCTTTCCCAGCAGTGCCAGCTTCAGTCAGTACCTACCTTCACCAAAGATACTGAAGCCTGCCGCTTTCCTTACATCCATCCGTGTCTCCCCATCCCTGCTCCTTCCAGAGTCCTTCCTAGGGCCCAGTAGCTCTTAGAGCCCAGGTTCTGAATCAGATGGAGGAGACCCATCCCAGTTCCAGGCACATCTACCTGCCACTCAAAGCGTGGCTCTGCAGCAACTTCCTTCCCCTTCTCCCCGCTTCTCAGGCTCCAGAGGATATTACCTAGCACCAGACTACACCCCATCAAGTTCACAGGTGTCCTACGGGGCCCTGCCTATTCTGCTCTCCCTGTTTCCTATCTCCCACATCCCTTGCTCTCACCAGGATAGTTCCGAACAAAGTCCTGGTAGAGTGCCCCCAGCTGGTCCCCAGTGATGTATCGGGAAGGATCAGCGGGAGACTTGAAGTCCAAGTCATATTTGCCATTTCGATAAAACTCGGAGGCGGCAACATCCATGCCAATCACGATCTTTTCCGTGTAGCCAGCCTTGTTGATGGCTTCCTTCACCAGCTCCAGGGCTAGAGACAAACACAGTGAAATTCTAAGTCGGAGAAATAGGTAGGAAGGAAAGAGGGAGGAAAAGGAAATTAAGAGTGGAAGGAGAGGACTGTGGTAGGGGAGGTATGGATGGGCTCTGGGGAGACAGAGGAATGGAATTCCCTTCCTGGTAGTGTTGGTCCCCCTGCCCTCAGCCCCTCCCCTACCCTCCTACTCCACCACACCTCATCCTGGTGCCGGGTCTTGAACCTAAGGCCTCATTTATTTGAGGCAAGTTCTTTGCCCCTGAGCCACATTCCCACCCCTTTTTCTCTTTCATTTTGAGAAAGGGTCTCACTAAGTTGCCCAGGCTGGCCTTGAACTCACTCTGTACCTTAAGCATACCTTGAACTTTCAATTCTCCTTCCTCAGCCTCTAAGCAGTTGGGATGATAGGTCTGCACCACCAGGCCTGGCTAACAGTGTGTGAGAGTGTGTGTGTGTGTGTGTGTGTGTGTGTGTGTGTGTGTGTGTGTGTATGCTTTAAGATTTATTTATTTTTGTTTTCTGTGTATTGAGTATTTTGCCCGCCTGTATGTATGTGCTTCATGGGCATGCTGGTGCCCACAGGTGCCAGAAGAGAGTGTTAGGTCCCTGGAATCACATGGGTGCTGAATACCAAACCTAAGTCCTCTACAAGAGCAGCAAGCGTCCTTAACCACTGAGCCATCTCTCCAACTCCTAGTAGCGGGTTTTCTTTGGTATCACATCATATTAGCATTTTACATATATTATCTCATTTAGTCCTCAATGATATTTGTAGAACTTGGATTATTCCTTTTGTTTTGTTTTGAGATTGGTTCTCACCATGTAGCCCTAGCTAACCTGGAACTCTCTGGGCAGACCAGGCTGGCTTTAAACTCAGAGATGTAACTGTCTCTACCTGGAATTAAGGGTGTGCACCCCCATACCCTACTCAAATGCTTGGTCTCGCCTCCCCTTTTTTTGGTTTTTCGAGACAGGGTTTCTCTGCGTAGCTTTGGCTGACCTGGAACTTGCTCTGTAGACCAGGCTGGCCTCGAACTCACAGAGATCCACCTGCCTCTGCCTCCCAAGTGCTGGGATTAAAGACATGCGCCACCACCACCTGGCAAATGCTTGGTTCTTAAAAAGACCACTTCTACATCTTTATTGTTATTATTCATTCTCTTTTCTTTCTTTTTAGGCATGGTTTTATGTAGCCCAGGCTGGCTTCAAGCTCATAGCAACCCTCATGCCTAAACCTCCCAAGTGTTGGGGATTCCAGCCAATAACGCTTCAATGTTCAAATAAATGCAAGTAATCGGATTCCAGAGCAGAATCTCTGCACACTTGTGTATCAATCAGTATTTACATGTGTGTGCATGCATGTGCGTACATTTGTATGTGGTGTGGTGGCTCCAGACAGGCTGAGCAGGCGCTCTACCCCCAGCCGCACCTTCACTTTTAACCATTCCCTTTACAGTTAGTCCCCCCTCTGCAGCACAGAAACTGTGGGGATCCTAGACACCTTCTGCGAGCCTGGGAAGGGGATGAGACCGATGTGTAACTGCCTCCCTAGAGCATGGTGCATGTGGCATTACAGGATAAAATAGACCTTACCCAGACCACTTCCCAATGTTTTCACCAGTTCCAGCGAGGACCTATGCTAACAGATCATGCTAGGCAGATAAAAGACTGATATCCAAGGTCTATGTGTGAAATCAGAAGGCCCCCTGGAGCCCGCCCTAAAGGCTGGTACCTCCTGAGATTTTCAGAAGTTCCAGGACCTTCCACCAGTACCCCTCAGGACCCAAGTGTGCCCCTTTCCCAATGTGAGACTCAGAGCTGGAGTAAGGGCTCCGGCCTCACCTTCACTGTTCTCCAGGATATTGGGAGCAAAGCCACCTTCGTCCCCCACATTAGTGGCGTCCTTGCCGTACTTGTCCTTGATGACCCCCTTGAGTGTGTGGTACACCTCTGCCCCAAGTCGCATGGCATCCCGAAAGCTCTCAGCACCCACTGGGAGGATCATGAACTCCTGCATGGCCAACTTGTTCCCAGCATGAGAGCCACCATTGATCACATTAAAGGCCTGGGGAGCCACAGATGGTCAGATTCAGAGAGTCACAGATGAGTCAAAGAGCCTTTCCCTCCCGGCCCTGGGATGGGGTCCCCCAAATGCCAGGCTCAGGTCTCACACCCCCAGCCTTTCTCTTGCTTCCCCTCATCCCTCACCGGGCTGCATGCTCCCTCCTCCTGGAGGAGGCTAGGCTCACCGGCACAGGCAAGATGAGGTCTGAGTTCCCAGCCAGCTGAGCGATGTGGCGGTAGAGGGGCAAGTCCCTCTCAGCTGCCCCAGCCTTACACACGGCCAGAGACACACCCAGGATGGCATTGGCCCCAAACTTGGCTAGGAGATTACAGAGGAAGGCACTGAGCGAAAATGTCCCTCTCTCTTGTAGCCCCTGCCCCCACCTATACTCCCTAGAAAAGCCAATAAATGAGACCTCCCACCCCCATGCTCCACCCCCAGCAGGGACTCATTCATTTTCTACTACAAATAGTGGGGTTGGGGGAGGAAGTAACAAGGAAGGGAAGGCCTCACATCTTCCTAATTATCCCCCGGACTACGTCATGCCAACTCCTGTCTTTCTGTCTAATGTCACTCCCTCCCTCTGCAGTGGCTTTGGGCGAGGAAGGAGGAGGTCCTCTGACACTCACTGTGTCCCCAGCACGGCCCCTCCAGTTCTTTGTGCTTTTCTATTCCTCCTAGCCCAGCCCCTGCTTACATTTGTTCTCAGTCCCATCCAACTCCAGCATCAGGTTGTCCAGTTTCTCTTGCTCCACCACGGAGAGACCCTGTGAGCAGAGCCCCCATTACCCAGAGCCAAGGTGGGGGCTAGGCCCTAAGACGGAGGGTCCCCTCATTCACACACAGTCTTCTGTGTGAGCAAGGTCCCACCAGATCCCTGTGACTGCGGCCTGCTCTGCCAGCTTTAGGGACCGGGAGCACCTGCAGGGGTAGTTAGCAGTATTTTTCCACCCTTCCCTTTGTAACCATAATTCCTAAAGAGCGGGCTTCTCTGCCTCCCCCTGTCCCTCCCTGGATCCAAGAATTCTTCTAGGACTCTGGTCTAGCAGCCACCCCCAGGAAAGAGCAGGCCTCACTGAGCTGATGAGGGCCGGTGCAATGGTGGTGTTGATGTGGTCCACTGCCTTCAGGACACCTAGAGAGGGGAAGAAGGGCTGGTTAGTCCAGGAGCCGGTAGAGAGAAGAGGAGGGGGAGGCATCTAGGGGGTGGGGCATGCTAGGAGAGGGATGGCATCACCTTTGCCTAAGTAACGCTGTTTGTCCCCATCTCTTAGCTCCAGGGCCTCATAGATGCCTGTGGAGGCTCCACTGGGGACTGCAGCCCGGAAAAGACCTGGAAGAAGACATTCGAGGGGGAAGGAGAGAGGAAACGCTGGGCCAAGGATTCTTGGAGCCGAAACTCCCGCCTGCCACAGCCAGACTTGTCCCCATACTGTTCCCTGACACAGACTCACACACACTCACATACACCGTCTCAGCTGCACAAGCAAGGCCTCCTCATCCGCCCATCTGAGGCCTCACAGGCACGTGTGGGAGGCCACAGAAACAAAGCTATGCTAGGCAGAGCATGCGTGCTCCAGTGCGCACACAGGCACGCAGACAGACCTAGAGGCAGGGCCTTTCTCACTCTGGGCTAGAACACAGACCCATCTAGCCTGGCTTCACAGGTCGAGGAAGATCAGACTCCACAATCCAGCCCTGGGAACCTGGTCTAGCACCCCCTGGCCCCTGAGTATGAAGAAAAATCTCCGAAACCTGCCAGACCCAGCATAGGGGAAGTGGGGGCTGTGGAAAGCCCATGCCCCGCCCATCACCTTTGGCAGTATAGAGATCCACTTCCACGGTGGGATTCCCACGGGAGTCCAAGATCTCTCGGGCCCAGATCTTCTCTATAGACATGATGATGGTTGGAATCTCCTTGGGTGGAAGTGAAGGAAGGAGAAAGATAAGAGGCTTAGAAGGGCGGGGCCTGGGGCCAGTGGGCGGGGCCAGAGGCTGGGAGGGCTGGGAAAGAGGTTACTGCAGTGGGTAGGGGGTGGGGAGGAGCTGGCTGCAGTCAGCCTCTGAGAAGGGGTTCTCCCTCCCCCCTGGAGAGAGGGAAAGGTCAACGCAGTGAGGAAGGGGAGGTCACTGCAGTCGGGGCGGGGTACATCTCATGACAAGCTGGGAGAACACCGCAGTGAAGAGGGGAGGGCTCGACAGCGAATTCTTCGCCCCTCAGCAGCTTCGCCGACCATTGGGGTTCCCCTAGACTTCCCCAGGCGGGATGGCTGCCAGGCTGGCATTTTTTTCCCTTGGATCTTGGAACAGGAAGAAGAGGGCTCGTCTGGGCAAGTGGAGCCCCAACTTGACAGCCCCCATACACAGGGTCTATACAACACTCCGGGGTCGTCACCTCTCTCCCAGATATGAATTCCTCCTCTTTTCAAGAGGAGTCTGGAGACAGCATCCTGGGGCCTCCAGTCCCTAGGTGCTGCAGTGGGGAATGGTGAGGTAGTCCAGGCTGGACCCATCGTCTTCCCTGCCCCCAGTCAAATTCCCCACTCCTCTCCTCCCTCCCCCATGCACCGGAGAAAAGGAAATGTCAAAAGAGAAGGAGGGACAGAAGGACGAGTCTAGAACAAGTCTGAGGCAGCCAAGGAAGGGTGAGAGAAGGTATATCCCCAAACGCAAAGCAAAAAAGGACGTGCCAGGAAAACACGCGCTGCCCGCCCAGACACATCGAACTTAAGAAACAAATCGGCAGGACCCTAGGCGAAGACCGGCGAGGGGAGAGGGCCAGGCGAGGGTGGAACCGTGCAGTTAGAGAAGCGGGTGCAGAGAGCTGGTACCTCAACCTGGAGGAGGTAAGAGCCAGAAAGCCGGGAGCTGTCCGGAAGGCCCGGGATGGAGGATGCTGGGGAAGGCAGGTGACGGGCAGGTATGCAGCGTCACCCTCCCGGCGGGCCAAGCCCAGGACAGCGGGGAGTGGACGCGGCGAGGAAGGGGGATGCGGCCCGATACGGGCCTCACCTCGAGGACTGCAGACTCAGCCGGTGGCGGTGGCGGTGGCGGTGACGACGGCGGCGGCGCAGAGAGAGCAGGAGTGGCGGCCGCTGCAGCTCCCAGCGCGGGCGGGGGGCGGGCAGGGGGCGGAGTCTAGAGAGCCGGGCGGGCGCATGTGACCCGGAGCCCCCGATGAGTCAAGAGCTGCAGGCGCCGACGCACGTACGAGCGCGGGTGGTGGTGGGGAACCGAACGGGTGGGGGAAGGGCCGGGGCGATCCTGGACCGGGATAGGCACCCGCTAAGCGCTCTAGCGCTCCCAACCTATGTCCAGCCACCTCGAGGGAAGCAGGCACCGCCTCGCTCCTGTACTGCGGCAGGTATTGACCCATGCTGATGGAGAAGCCCACCAAGAGGGCTCATGAACTCGCTCAGACACAGGAATATCAAAATACCTTTTTATTTGAAACCTGAACTGTCCCATCACAGGCCACCTCCTTGGCTCTTTCTCCACATAACCGCTACAAGCATCCTGGTTGCTCCAGAACTGCTTGAGGGCTGTCCCCGATCTAGGCTCCAGACAGACCTTAGGGCTTTAGGCCCATAAAACAAGCCACACAAAGATGACCACCAAAAAGACTGGGCCTTGGGATATGATGGATTTTCAGTTCGGAGACAAAAGGCAGCCAGCATCTCCCCCTTCCTATCACAGGTCTGTGAGTGTGGTGGTACCCACCGGAGTCTCATCAATTCTTGAGGCCAGTGTCTTGGTCTCCTGGAAGAAAGGAACAGAGTGAAGCTTGTGCCCACATCCCTAGGCTTCTCAGTCTCCGCTTCACTCTGCCCTCCTTTCGCCTCCCCACCTGTGTCCTGTTATTTTTAGACTCAGATTTTTAGTGCAGGATCTTTTCCCTGGCCCAGCCGCATCTCCTTCCCTCATGAGCTCCTCCATGCCCCTTAGTAACCGTCTCTGCCGGGTATGGCTGCACATCAGCTCCTCTGCCTGCCATTCCAATTCTCACTTTTCTGGTCTCCTATATCTTTTATCGGCTCTTCCTGGGCCTCTCATCTTTTCTTCATACCTAAGATACCTCCAACCCCTAACTCTGGTCTCTGCTAAGGGTTCTCCTGGCCTCTTCTGTGTGGCCAGCCTTTAACCTTCCACCGCCATCTCCCTGGCATTTCCCTTACCATCTGTGTAGGCTGGGAGGGCAGCTAAGCTGGTGGCTGGTATGGTTCCATGTCATGATCTACATCCTGTTCTTGTTCCTGTTCCTCCTTCATCCTCTGACGGATCTCCTCTGCCTCAGCGCGGTCCTCATCCTCAAAGAACTCTTTGTCTAGGCGCTCTAGGTGCGCCATCTGCACCAGGGCCTCCTGGCGGTAGTCGGTCTCATCTGCACACGGGTTGTCCAACATCACCAAGGCTCGAAGCTTTGGCAGGTCCCGCAGCTTGGCCATCTCCCCTACGTCAGCAATCATATTGCTCCTGTGGATGAGGTCATGAGGACTCAACTCAGAAAATGGACTTTGAGTGGTAGCTAGGAACTGGGCTTCCTCTGTAAGAACACCTCCGGCCAGGCCCTAAAAGCAATGACTGTTGAGGACTGGTCGGCCAGGTGTGGCCAGATTTTGCCTGATACAATTCCCCAATCCCACCTCTACTCTTCAAGGAATCCCTAAATGCCAACATCTACTCTGTGATGTGTCATCTTAAAACTGTGGAGCGGCAGAGTTAGGCCTCAGCCTGTCTTGTATTTGGAGAGGAAGGACAAATGTCCCTTATAGAAGCAGACATTTTCTATCAGCCACACCACAACAGAAGTTAGAAGATTCAGGTCAGTAGGGAAGGAGCTCATGCCTAAGTGTGGGGTGCTGTGGAGTTGGGGTGTTGTGTGGGTGCTTCCTTCAGTAAGGACCCCAGAGCCAAGGATGGATTGGGTCTCTCAGCTTGAATAAAAAGGTCAATCCTCTAACGTACTTCTTTCTGAGACTCTGTATGGAATGGCATGTTCCTGGCTTTCAAACAATAATGAAATCATTTTTAAGTGTTCCAGACTAATCTCAATAGAATGTTGCGGGCCTTGAGAAGCATTGCTTACTTTGAGCTCTCGGCATTTTATTAGGCTCCATACATATTTTATATGCACGAGGCCCTGGGTTTGATTGATAGAACCACAAAAAAAAAAAAATCAAATAATTGTCTATCAGAAAAGAGATGCTGAGAGAAAAATCCCTCTGACCATTCATCTCCTTCTTCCTCTTCCTCCCTTCCTTATGTGTGTGTGTGTGTGTGGGGGTGACACAGAGCCTGGCTGTGCAGCCCAGGCTGTCCTCGAACTCACAGACATCCTCTTGCCTGAGCCTCCTAGGTGCTGGAACTAGAGGCATGAGCCACCACATCCCATTCTTTCTGTTGCTGTTACTGGTTTGGTTTCGCTGTTGTTTACTTTTTGGTTTTGTTGTTGGTTTTGGCAGAGTCTCACTATGAACCCTAGCTCGCACAGAACTACTCACTATTTAGACCTGGCTACCACCTCAAATTGTAGCAATCCTCCTGCTTTTGATCTCCAAGTGCTAAGATTATGGGCATGTGCTACCACATCTGGCCTTGTATTTTTCTTTTCTTTTTCCTTTTTTGGTTTTTCAAGACAGACTTTTGCTATGTAACCCTGGCTGTCCTGAAACTCACTTTGTAGACCAGGCTGGCTGGCCTCGAACTCACAGAGTTCCACCTGCCTCTGCCTCCCGAGTGCTGGGATTAAAGGCGTGAGCCACCACCGCCAGCTACATTTTATGTTTAATATCAGTTAAGAGCTGTCCTCTACAGGTAATGTTCAGTTCAAGAAGAAAGAGACAAGAAATGGAAAGAATAATTGGGGCCTAGGAGAGTGAGAAGGGCATTTATATAGGTTACAGACAGGAAAATGGCATTGGAGTCAGACTATAAATTGCTTCAAAACAGGAGTTAGCAACCTAGTGATGAATGCCTATAACCTCAGCCACCCAGGACATTGAGTTCAAGAGACGGGGCCAGCCTGGGTAATGTAGCAAGACCCCCAAGTTTAAAAATAAATAAGAAGCTAAGCACAGTGGTGAACACTTTTAATCCCAGCCCTCGGGAGGTGGCGGAGGAAGATCTCTGAGTTCAAGGCCAGAGAAACCCTGTCTGGAAAAACAAAAATCAAAACAAAAAGAAAAGAAAAGAAAGAAAAAGAAGAAAAAACAGGGAAAAACTTCTGATTCTTTTAGCTGTTCCTGAAACATAGCATAGGACCAACTAAACATAGTATATTCTTTTTCATTATGGATTAAATTAACATAAGGGTTCAGGGCTCCCAAGAAGATCTTTGTGTTGCTCTTTGAACCAGCTACAGAAGAAAGAAAAGGAAAGCAGAAGACCAGACCCAGAAGGAGAACAAGGTACGGACCCAGCTGTGGGTTACTGGGAGAGGGCCACTGGCTCAGAAGTTGCTCTTGGTGATGGATGGATGGGTACAACGTGGGTCTTAGAGAGGATGCACACCCATACCTCAAGTTCAGGTACTGCAGTGATTTCATTTCCTTGGAGAAGCCATCCAAAGTTTCAATCTGGTTGTCTCGAAGATGCAAGGTGGTCAGATTGCTGAGGTTCTCCAGGCCTTCCACCTTCTTCAGCATGTTTTGCGCCTACACCCAGCACCCAACACATTGACTCAGAGAGGGGAGCCGAGAGTGGGAGCTGGGAAAGGGTGACGAAGCAAAGAAGAAAGCCAAGGAGAGAGGGAGGAGTGGAGGAGAGTAGGGACAGATAAGGGAGTGTGGTATAGAGAATAAAGAAGTCCAAATCTAGGATTCAGGAGGCAGAGGCAGGAAGATTGAGAAGCCAGCCTGGGCTACCTAGTGACTCTCCAGGCATGCCTGGACTATAGCGTGAGACCCTGTTTCAAATACCGCCCCTTAAAAAAGACAAAGAAGGGCCAGCAGGCCTGCTCCATGAGCCAAGCCTGGCCACCCCGGTCATTCCCCAGTACCCACGGTGGAAAGAGAACTCCTGCAAGTTGTCTTTGACTCCATCTGCATGCTGTGCTGTGCGTGCATCCCCAAATAAAGAAGTAATTGTAAAGTCACTTTGATTTGAAAAGGGAAAGAAGTCTAAAGACTAGATTTCCCAGAACTACAAAAAAAAAATGATGATGATAAAATAATAATAAAAATGTTACTGGAAACTAGAAACACACACTAGTTTCTGGGCTAGGGAGGGAGTTTGGTGGCCGAGCATTCCTATAGTGTATACAAGGAACTAGTTTCAATCCTCATTACAAAAAAAAAAAAAAGAAAGAAAGAAAGAAAGAAAGAAAGAAAAGAAAAGAAAGAGAGGAAGAAAAGATAGACCAAAGGAAAAGAAAAAAGAAGCTTCCACTAACAAAAACTCAGCTGTATCCCTCCTGCTATGCATCCCATCAAGAGCTGCTTGAACCACTGAGGCGTTGCTGTAGTACCATTCCAGAAAGCAGCACGTCCAGCCTAAACGGACAGACACTTAGAGCCTGGTATGGTGGTGCACAGCTGTGACCCCAGCACTCACGTAGGGGACAGACAAGAGGACAAGTCTAAGCTGCATAAGGAGTTCAGACCAGTGTAGACTATACAGGGAGATCCTGTCTCAAAAATAAGGTAAACTTGGGGCCAGAGCAATGGCTCAGCAGTTAAGAGCACTGGCTGCAGTTTCAGAAGACCCAGGTTCAGTTCCTAGCACCCGCACGGCAGCTCATAACCATCTGTAACTCCAGTTTCAAGGGATTTGACCTCCTTCCTGATCTCCAGGGGCACCAGACACACACATGGCACTACCCATACATACATACATACATACATACATACATACATACATACATACATACATGTAGACGAAACACTCATAGACATAAAAATAAATACCCTTTAAAAGTAATAAAAACAAGCCGGGCGGTGGTGACGCACGCCTTTAATCCCAGCACTCGGGAGGCAGAGCCAGGCGGATCTCTGTGAGTTCGAGGCCAGCCAGGGCTACCAAGTGAGTTCCAGGAAAGGCGCAAAGCTACACAGAGAAACCCTGTCTCGAAAAACCAAAAAAAAAAAAAAAAAAGTAATAAAAACAAAACAAGATATTGTGGCATACATCTGCAAATCCCAGCACTTGGGAGACTGAGGCAGGAGGATTACTGTGAATTCTAGGCCTGCCTGGATTACATAGGCCAGCCAGGACTACATGGTATGGCCTTTAAAAGCCAAGTAAAAAACAAACAAACAGACAAAACACAGGCCATGGAGATGGCCCAGTCAGTAAAATTCTTGTCATGCAAGCATGAGGACCAGTGTTCGTGTCCCCAACACTCATGTAAAAAGCCAAGCTTGGGGATATACAGTCTGTAATGCCTGCTGTTGGGGTAGAGACAGGCAGATGATCCCTGGAGCCTACGGGCCAGGCAGACTGATTAATAAGGAGCTTCAGGTTCTATGAGAGATCCTGTCTCAAAACACAAGGTAGAAATCCACTGAGGAAAATGCTCGAAGTCCACCTCAGGCTTCCACACACAGCACAGCTGCACACTTGCACGCTCATGTGTGCACACGCAGTGGTGGCCCACGCCTTGAATCCAAGCATTTGAGAGGCAGAGGCAGTCAGATTTCTAAGTTCGAGGCCAGCCTGGTCTACAAAGAGAGTTCCAGGACAGGCAGAGCTGTTACACAGAGAAACCCTGTCTCAAAAAACCAAAACCAAAAATATAGTTGATTATAATGGTCCATACTAGAATCCTGGCACTTGGGACTTGGGGGCAGGAAGATCAGGAGGAATTCAAGGTCATCCTCGACTATGTAGTGATTTCAGGTCAACCTGGGCTACGTAAGACCCTGTCTCAGGCTGGGCGGTGGTGGTGAATGTCCTCCAGCACTTGAGAGGCAGGGGCAGGTGGACCTCTGAGTTCAAGGCCAGCCTGGTCTATAGATCGAGTTCCAGGACAGCCAAGACCACAGTTTAAACCCTGTCTTAGCCCCTCCCCCAAGAGACTCTGTCTCAGTAAATAATAAATGGCCTCCTTAGCCTGCTTTCTTTACCTGAATAGCATGTTTTGCAGCAACCTGTATTAAGGCATTCTCTCTGCATTTTCCACACATCATGCCCTGCTAGGTTGGATGCCTACCTTTCTCACTCCTCTCCCTTTTCCTCTAAGAGACAATCTTATTAGCCTAGGCTGGCCTCTCACTCTCAGCTGTCCTCCTTACTTGGCCTCCCAAATGCTAGGACAATAAGCGTAAGCCCGTATGTATTGTCTTGACTTTACATTTCCACAGCGTCAGACACCATGCAAGGGCTGGTCATCCTCGTGGTGACGAAGCTAACAGCCGAGGCTGTTGGAAGCCAAGGCTGTGCTCCCTTCCCTGCACCACCCTAGGGCCCAGGGAGCTACCAGGAAGAGATTCTTCAGCTTAGGAAGGCCGATTCCCAATGTGCTTTCTATCTGGTTCCCTCGAAGCTCCAGGGTATGCAGGCTAGTCAGTTTTTCAGGGTCCAGACCCGTCACATGGTGGATGCGGTTCCCTGCAGAAAAGGGAATTAAGAGCTCGAAGGTCCGTTCTGAGTGTTCAGCACTGGAAATCTTGGCCCTCTGTATCCTCTCTCCCTCTAATGCAGGGTAGAAGGGAGGAGGAATAACCCCAGATTAACATCTTTGGGGCCCCGTAGCAAGTGGGCCTGAAGGGTTCATCTGTCTGTACTTGGGGAATGAATTAGTGATACCTAAGCCACGCACGCAGCTGACTTCCTTCCCTCCTGCACATTTTTGGTCAAATGATGTTTTCCCTAAACAAACAGTTTGAAATTGTCATCTGTGCTGGGCCTAGTGGTTCAGACTTATAGTAGTATAGTAGAGTAAGTCAGAGCTGGAGAGATGGCTTAGTGGCTCAGAACACTGCCTGCTCTTCCAGAGGTTCTGAGTTCAATTCCCAGCAACTGAATGGTGGCTCACAGCCATCTGTAATGGGATCCAATTCCGTCTTCTAGTGTGCAGGCATACATGCAGACAAAGCACTCGTACATAAAATGCATGAATAAACCTTAAACAATCATATAGAAGATTTTTTTTAAAAGTTATAATAGAACTGGGGATATGGCTCAGTGGAAGAATAAGAGGTTATCACCTGTGCCTTTCACAGTGATATTTCCCCAGTCTATTCTTCTGTAGAATTTATTTCCTTTGTGAGTTATGTTTTCTGTTTTATTTTTTAGACAGGGTCTCACTCTGTAGGCCAAGCTGACCTCTAACTACCTGTGAAGCCCAGACTGGCCTTGAACTCCAGCTCTCCTGCTTTCACCTCCAGCACAGAGGGACTGGAGTTGCAAGCCAACAGATCCGGCTTATACTTACTTATTACGTTGTTGCTAACTGGCCGTCACCCTAAACTAGAGCGGGCTCTACATAAGAATAGAGATTTTTGGTTTTGCTCATTGCTGTATCTCCTGCATGAAGAACTATCATAAAGAATATTATAAGGAGGGGCTGGAGAGATGGCTCAGTGGTTAAGAAGCATCGGCTGCTCTTCCAGAGGACCTGAGTTCAGTTCCCAGCACCCACATCAGGCAGATCACAGGAGTTCTGGCACTTTCTTCTGGTTCCCACAGACACCTGCACATATTCACACACATGTAATTAAAAATAAAATTTAAAAAGAATATTATAATGAACTATAATAAGTGTCTTTTTTTTGGGGGGGAGGCCTCATCTAAGTATAGGCAAGGCTTTAATACTGAACTATAACCCCAGCCCTGTAGGTGTCCTAACAAATAAATGACTGAATCCATACAAACAGTTGTGTGGCTAAGCCAAGAGTCATATACTGCCTACTCCTGTCGGCTCCCCGCTAGGAAGGGAAGTCCTGTGTATCTCTTCCTAAGGACCCACCTTTGAGATCCAGGCTTCCTAGACGGGGATGAGAGATGCCTTCAGTGTCCATGATCTGGTTGTAGGAAAAACTGGCGATCTGCAGGTAGGGCAGCTCATTCAGCCGGGCACTCCGAAGCTGATTGCCATCAGCCTTGAGCCACAGTAGGTGGGTGAGAGAGTTGAGTGGTGACAGGTCTGTGAGGTGGTTCTCAGAAATATCCACATAACGAAGATGGATGTAGGAGCGCAGAAGGTTGATGTCTGTGAGGTCCCTAGGAGATGGCAGCGGGGGAGATCCACCATCAGGGATCAGAACCCAGCGAGAACTGGAAGAGGGCGCTAGACAGAGGGCAGCATGGACGGCTCACAATGGGCGACAGAGTGGGAAGGGGAAGAGGAGGGAGGTGGAGCTTTGTTCTTGTTTTTCAGTGCGGAGATCAAAACCAGTGCCTTGTACATGCTCGACAGGCCTTCACTGTGGAGTCTCTGCCTGGGCTTGGAGATGTAGCTCAGTGGTGAGAAGGCTTGTCTAGCATGTACAAGGCACATCCAGACCACGGACACTGAAGGCATCTTTCATCCTTCCCTTCCCGTTAGATCAGATGAGAGAGACAGAGCTCTGGCCAAAACCCCCAGGAATGAGAGAGGGGAGGCTTCTGGTGCTCCAGTTTCTCAGGTCTCACCTGTCTTTAGCCTCCAGCTTAATATAAGCGTGAGCCAGCCCACTGCCAGTCTTGCAGAGTAAAGAAAGTCCTTCCTTCATCATGGCCTCCGTGAGCGGGGTAGGCATCCACTGCAAGAGAAGGGCAGTAAGGGCATCATCCCTTTGCAGCTCCCCTCTGGCGCCGAGCCCCAGGACCCCTCCTCCAGGCTCTCACTTCCTCAGAGACTTCTTCTCCCTCCTTCCTGTAGTCATCCCACTCGTCCATCTCCTTCTCATCTTCTTCTTTTTCCAGATCATCCTGGTCTGGTTCAATGTCGTCCAGATCATCTTCATCCGACATCTTTCTCCCCTCTGCCCTCTGGAGTCAGGTGAAACTCAGTTCTGCTGCTGAGAAAGGAGGTCTTAGCTCCCACTCCAGCAAACCCTCCCGTCCCTCACCTCCATTTACAGGTTCCCTGTACAGCGGACCTCCCACCCACATATGCGTCCTTCCTCATCCTGGAGAACATCTTTGGACTCCCAACCCGTGCTTGGAGGTTCCAGCTCCCTTCAGGACACTTTCCCATACTCCTGGACCTTTCCTGCCTTCACAGTGGCTCCAGGTCTGCCCCAGCAACCCAGTGTCCCTGCTTCCTGAATTCCCTTTGACAGAGTTCTTCGCGTCCTCCTAAAATCTCCCCCCACCAACCCCTCCTCCTCTCTCTTACCTACACCCCACCTCCGGGTTCCCTTCCACCCCCAATCCCTGCTCCGTTCATTTCTTCTAATGCGATCTCTCTGCTTAACGCCATTGCCCTGACGCACAGTCTCCAACCCTCTAACCCAATTTGTCTTTGGAGCGGGGCGCAGACCCTGGTTCTCTTGCTCTAGAAGTAGTTATGGAGAGGATCTTGGTGCTGAGAGGCCAGGACTGTTTTTTGGAAGACGCAACTGGGGTGGGGGGCGAGCGGGTAGTTAGGGTTGTATGTCGTTGTTATGGCAACAGAGGCGGGGACGCTTGGCTTTGCACCTAGCTTCCGTTAAGAAACCAGAGTAACCCAACCGTAAAGCACAAACCCAGACGCCCCTACAGCCACCTTCAGCGGGTGGTTAGTTCAGTGGTTGCCAAGTTACCAGGCCAAATTCCCAATCCCACGTACCTGGAGGAGGCAAGAAGGGTGTCACGCGGGTAATTGTCGGAGGACATAAAACAATGGTCCACTTCTAACAGTCTTGCAGAGAGGTGGGCGGGAGGCCGGGCTGGCCATTATGTCCTTAAAGGGACCAGATGTCAGGTGTGGAGGTATTGTGCTTTAAGACTCTCCCTAAGAAGCAAAGCGGGTTGGATGAGTGGTTAAACTAGGAGAAGCACGAAATGCTAACGTGTGGGATCTGTGGCTGCTCGGGTTCGGCTCACTCGTTATTTTCTTAGGCGGCCTTGGAAGGTGGCCTGACGGAGCAGAAGCCCAGGCCAAGCCACCTTAAAACTGGCTAGCAAGAGAGCTCAGTGATTAAGGGCGGTGGCCCACGGTGGCTGTTCCCTCAGGATTCCAACAATCACCCGCCATCTGCAACTCCAGCTCCGGGGAGATCTGATGCCCGCTCTGATCTCCAAGTGCACCAGGCATGCACGTGGTACACGTACATATATGCAGGCAAACGCTCATACACATAAAATAATAAAATTAATAAACCTTAAAAAAATAAAATTAAAGGCCCAGCTGAGTCTGGACAGATCTGCAGTTTACTAGCATTTATTTGAGATTCTGTAGAATAAACTTGGCCTTGACAATTGGCGGGAGTCTGCTGAGTTACTCTGGGTTTTTGCTGTTGCTGTGTTTTGTTTTGTTTTGAGAGAGCCTTTCTGAGCAGGCCAGGCTGTTTTGAAGCAACACTCCTCTTTTCTCGGCCTCCCAAGGGCTGGGATGACAGGTGTGTGCTACCATGCCCAGCTAATGCTATCTTGCGGAATCTAAGGAAAACAGAACAATTAGGTAGTACAGGAAGATATGGGACTTATCTTGTTACACACTTTAGATAAAGTGCAAATTGGAGGCTAGAGGGACGGCTCAGTGGTTAAGAGCGCTCCTGAGCTTGCGGGGGACTCAGGTGTAATTTTCAGCACCCACAAACGGGTGGCTCCTTATCCTCTATCACGCCATCTCCAGGGGATCCAATGTCTCAGGCCTCCATGTACATACCCCCCCACACACACATAGTTAAATCTTTTTAAAGGTTGCAAAGTGGTCTGATGCTGTATGGGCTGAAAGTCAGGAAGTGTTCCTTTGGATCGGTCTAGACCGAGGAACAAAATAGACAAATCTGTCCATTTGGTGTCAATGAACTAACCCAGGCTTTAGCGACAGCAGGAACTTAAAAGTATAAATACTAGGTTCCAAACAGCTCTGTCACTCAATAGCTGTGTGTTCTTTAGGTTATGTCACACAAGCCTGTATTATCTAAAACTATACTGCTGAATTATGCATGGTGACACACAGCTGTAAACAGGAGCTCTCGGGAAGCTGAAGCAGGAGGTTGTTACAGGCTAGCTTGGACTACCTCAAAATGAAGCAGCATACACCTCAGGATTAGAGAATTTTCAAAAGACAAAATAAATGTTTTTTCTTTAAGAAAGCATTTTTTAATTAATTAACTTTTTTAGTGTGCATTGGTGTTTTGCCTGTGTAAGGGTGTCGGTTCCCTGGAACTGGAGTTACAGACAGTTGTGAGCTGCCATGAGGGTGCTGGGAATTGAACCCAGGTCCTCTGGAAGAGCAGTCAGTGCTCTTAACCACTAGGCCATCTCTCCAGCCCATGACTGTTTTTTTTTTTTTTTTTTTTTTTTTGGTTTTTCGAGACAGGGTTTCTCTGTGTAGCTTTGCGCCTTTCCTGGGACTCACTTAGTAGCCCAGGCTGGCCTCGAACTCACAGAGATCTGCCTGGCTCTGCCTCCCGAGTGCTGGGATTAAAGGCGTGCGCCACCACCGCCCAGCTCATAACTGGTTTTTCATCTGTTTGACCCTTAGTAAAGAAACTCCTGGCCCTGACTTTCTCTTCAGTATTCTCAGTACTGAGGTTGTTGTGAAGAAAAGAATGAAAAATGATATTTTGAGATAGGATGTCACTCTGTAGCCCAGGATGGCCTGGAATTCACTGTGTAGCCCAGGCTGGCCTCAAACTCACAGTAACCCTGCCTCAGCCTCCAAAGTGCTGGGTGTAGGGGTAAAAGAGTAACTGTTAAAGTACTCTGAAAGCTGGAAGAACTTTGCAAATGTAAGTGATTGTATTTAGCCCGTCATGGTGACACAGTCATGTAATTTCAGGCATTCGTTGCTGAGATGCAACAGGTTTTTTCTTTTGGACCACCACCAACCAGCTCCCAAATCATGACATGGAGACTTCTTATTAGTTATGAATGCTTGGCTTAGTTAGGCTCCTTTCTGACTAGCTCTTTTAACTTAAATTAACCTGTTTCTCTTTATCTACCTTTTACCTCGGGGCTTTTTACCTTTCTTTCCTTCTGTGTATCTGACTTTCACTGCTTCTCTATGTCTGTCTGTCTGTCTGTCAGCTACCTGGCTTCTTACCCCAGGCATGTCCATCATTCTCTCCTCCTTCTTCTGTTCTTCTCATTCCTTCCCCCGAGCCTAGATTCCTCCTCCTCCTCCTCCCCCCCTCCTCCTATTTATCCTCTCTGCCTGCTAGACCTGCCTATCCTTTCCCTGTTTAGCTATTGGCCATTTAGCATTTTATTAGACCTATCAGGTGCCTTAGGCAGGCAAGGTGAAACAGATGCAACATGTCTTTACATCATTAAATAAATGCAGCATAAACAAAAGTAACACGTCTTTACATCATTAAATAAATGCAGCATAAACAAAAGTAACACATCTTTACATCATTAAATAAATGCAGCATAAACAAAGGTAACATGTCTTTACATCATTAACAAAGGCAACAGAAACAAGTGTTAACAACCTTCACATAGTTAAAGTAATATTCTGCAGCATAAACAAATGTAACACATCTTTGCCTAGTTAAAATAATATTCCACAACACTGAGGCTATAAATTCAAAGCCAGCCTAGACTACACAGTAAAGTCAAGGTTAACTTTGTCAAGGGAACAAGAAAGGAGGCACAGCTCCACTCTGCCACCCTCGGCAGTCTGAGGAATTCCCTTAATCCCTTAGGGACTCAGGGACCGCAGGTCAACCCTGGATTCATGGCTTCAATAGGGAAAGTAACCCCAGGCTAGCCCATAAAATCTCAATAGTATGGATGGTTAAATTAAACAAGAATCAAACAATGACAACACCAGTGGATGTGCCGAGGTGGATGAGGAGCATCTCACACAGCCCCACCCCTAGATGAAGAACTGAAAGAATTGATCTTCCCCAGGGATGAGGCTCCTAAAAGTCACCAAGTGGTCAGCCCCAGAAACATACAAGCACCAGGAACATTAAACAGACCCGTCAGGTTGCATTTATATACTTAGTTACATATATATGTATATATAACAGTAATAATTAGAAAGAGGCCATAGGAGAGATGAAAGAAGGGGAAGGAGGTATAAATTGTATAATTAT
This sequence comes from Peromyscus eremicus, assembly GCF_949786415.1. Classification (NCBI taxonomy): domain Eukaryota; kingdom Metazoa; phylum Chordata; class Mammalia; order Rodentia; family Cricetidae; genus Peromyscus; species Peromyscus eremicus. The sequence continues at coordinate 134,799,572 of NC_081418.1, forward strand.
GTTTTATTTCATTTTTTTACATTTTACATAAAATCTTTATTGACAAATAATTCACATAGTACACAATTTGCCTGTTTACACAATTTGATAGACTTTAGTCCAGCATCCTCATAGGCCCATGACACCATCACCACTTTCTATTTTAGAACATCGCTGTCTTCAATTTCATACACACATATAATGTATGGTGATTACATTCCACCTTAGTTTTTTAAATGAACATAATATTTACAATTGTAACCATTTTTAAGTTCACAATTCAGTGGCATGAATTACATTTTTTTTTTTTTTTTTGGTTTTTTTGAGACAGGGTTTCTCTCTGTAGCTTTGCGCCTTTCCTGGAACTCACTCTGTAGCCCAGGCTGGCCTCGAACTCACAGAGATCTACCTGGCTCTGCCTCCCGAGTGCTGAGATTAAAGGCATGTGCCACCACCGCCCGGCTACATTCAAGACATTAATTACACTCATTATATTCATTAATTACACTCATGATATTAATTACATTTGTGGTATTCATGGAGGAGATGTGTCACGGTGGAGGTGGGCTTTGAGGTCTCATATATGCTCAAGCCATGCCCAGTGTCTCAGTTCACTTCCTTTTGCCTGTGGATCAAAGATGTAGAATTCTCAGCTCCTCCAGCACCATGTCTGCCTGCCTGCCGCCATGTCCCACCATGATAATGGACTGGACCTCTGAACTGTACGCCATCTGATTGAATGTTTTACTTTATAAGAGTTGCTCTGGCCATGGTGTCTCTTCACTGTAACAGAAACCCTAATTAAGGCATCATGTCTCCATAATTTCCCCATCTCTCTACCCTGCTCAGACTGGGCTGCATAGCAAGACCCTGTCTCAGAACAATAACAAAGAGATTAATTCACTGGAGAAGGGAAAGACCCAAGTGTTAGGATACAATTAATGGGGAAAAGTATGGGTTTTATTTGAGAAGAAATAGGTAGACATATTAGATGTATCTTTCAGTGCATTTTTGTTAGACTCTTACTCTGGGGCAGGTTTCGAGAGCTAAGTCCCCAGGGACAAGCCTGGTACAGTCTCTGGCTTTTCAAGGGGTTTACAGTGTTTTGATTAAATACACACATAATCCAGTACAGTGAAACAGGTGCTGCCATAACACTGGCCAGCAGAATGGGGCTCTTTCTGGGTGGCAGGAGAGTTTTGCTATTGTTGTTGTTGTTTCTGTTTTCCAGGCTGGAGATGGAACCCAGGGCCCTTAGCACGCGCTAAACACTCTACCACTGAGCCACACCTTAAGCCCAAGGAGATAATTTTACAGTATTCGTGTATATACAATAGCATATATTTGGGGCAGATTCCAGACTGGGGAGGAACCTGTTTCACAGGCCTGAAGAAAGAGCTCAGTGTCTGCTGGAGGAAACCAGGTGGTCCTCCTGGCTGGAACAGGTGCCGCCGTGCGGGGGTGTGTACGACGGGAGGGAAACAGAGCTAGATCCCTGTGAGCAGCTTGGACTGCATCCTGGAAGCTGCGGGGAGCCACTGAAGGTTTTGTTTTGTGTTTAGTTGGCAAGGGCTACCTCTACACTACACAGTCAGAGTTAGATTCTCCAGCATGATGGATAGCCTTCCCCCAGTGGCTGGCCAAGTCAGAATATACTTCGATTACAATGGCTCTCATTTATAATCCTAGCACTTGGAAGACTGAGGCAGGAGGATTGCTTCAAGTTCCAGGTCATTTGGTTTGGGCTATATATTGAGATTACGTCTCAAAAACCAGACCAGCCAGGTGGTGGTGGCACCCAGCACTCGGGAGGCAGAGGCAGGAGGATCTCCGTGAGTTCGAGGCCAGCCTGGTCTACAGAGCGAGATCCAGGACAGGCACCAAAACAACACAGAGAAACCCTGTCTCAAAAACAAAACAAAAAAAAAAAAAAAAAGAAAAGAAAAAAGAAAAAAGAAACAAAAAACCAAACAGACCAAATGGCTTAGTGGTTAAGAGCACTAGCTGCTCTTCCAGATGATCCGGGTTCATATCCTAGCACCCATATGGCAGCTCACAACTGTCTGTAACTCCAAGATCTGACACCCTTACACAGACATTACATGTAGGCAAAATATCAATGTACATAAAATAAAAGAAAATGAAAATTGATTAAAAAAACAAAACAAAAAAACCCAAGACCAAACACCAATAAGTAGTATATTTTATTTTTCAACCACATTTACTAGCTCATACATTTTGAGAATGAATACATCTATCTTGCTTTTCTGTGTCCTTAGTAGAATGTGTCATAGGTATTAATAAGCAAACTGCTGTAAATATCTAAAAGAGGAAAACAAAATGTAAAATATGAAAAAGGTGGGGACTGGAGCAATGGTTCAGCACTTAAAAGCACTTGTTGCTCTTGCAGAGGACCCAGGTTCGATTCCCAGCACCCACATGGTGGCTCACAGCTGTCTGTAACTCCAGTTCCCCGGCTCTCGTGCCTTTCTGACCTCTTCAGGCACCAGACATGCAGTGCTGCATAGACATATGTATGAGCAAAACATAAAATGAATCTTTAAAAAAATATGAAAAAGGTGGATAAGGCCAGGTAAATCAACCACTGAAAGGACTCTGTTTTTAGAGTCTTACCAGCCCATACATGTTCCATTATATTTTAAATCACACTTCTGCACAGCAGGGCAACTTCTAGTGAGAGGTAGTGTATTTTTGGAAGTGTCTCTCTGAGTCTTCCCTCTGTTCAAGAGCAAGGGAGTTAGGCTTACTTTTCCTTCCTTTTAGGAGGTAGGATTCAATACTGAATGCGGCTGAGGAGGCAGCAACATGGTGGAAACCGTCAGAGCTGCAGGAAGGACGCATCACTTGTTGGGGGCCACTTGTCCAGGGGAGCATATTCGATCTATTTTCTGGAGACTAGTGGACTTGGCCATGTGTAGGGCTTTTTTTTGCTTAAGGGTCTCATGTACCTGAAGTCGGTCTCAAATTCACTATACACATTTGCTACGTAGCTAAGAATAACCTCGAACCTTATTTTTTTAGATTACTTATTTTTCTGTGTATGAATGTTCGCTTGCATGTCTGTCATGCACCACGTGTGCCTGGTGTCCGAGGAGGTCATAAGAGGGCATTGGCTTCCCTGGAACTGAAGTTACAGGTAGTTATGAGCCACCATATGGGTGTTGGAAAACAAACCCTGGTCCTCTGCAAGAAATGCCCTTAACCACTGAGTCATCTCCCTAGCCCTAACCTTGAACTTCTTTTTTTAAACATGGTTTCTCTATGTAGCCTTGGCTGTCCTGGAACTTGCTCTGTAGACCAGGCTAGCCTGGAACTCACAGAGATCTACTTGTCTCTGCCTCCCAAGTGCTGGGACCAAAGGTGTGCGCTACCACCACCCGGCTAACCTTGAACTTTTGATCTTCCTGCTTCCACCTGGCATTATGCGCAGTTGCCTGTCTAGGGCTTTCATCACACTCTTCAGTCATGTGGACTTGACCTGGCCGCTGTGCCCTGGGGCTTCCCAAAGGTACTCTGTATATCTGGCTTCTTTTTGGTGGTGGTGCTAGGGGCTCACAAGCCAAGGCTGACCTCATACAGCTGGTCCTCCGGCCTCCACCTCATATATCCTGGATTACAGATGTGCAGCGCCACACCCAGCTGCCTATGTTCTCTGGACTGGGAACAGCATGAGATCAAAGTCTCATTGGAAAACATCTTGATGTGCCTGTCTGCAAACCATTGATTCTCAGAAGACCTTCTTTGTATTTCTACCAGCCACAGTTCACTCCATTGTCTTTGACTGTTTGTTTTTTTTGTTTTCTGAGACAAGGTTTCTCTGTGTAGCTCTGACTGTCCTGGAACTCACTTTGTAGAACAGTCTGGCCTTGAACTCACAGAAATCCACCTGCCTCTGCCTTCCAAATGCAAGTTCATTCAATTTTAATTTGACAAGAGCAACAAGTACTCTTAACTGCCAAGTCATTCTCTTTAACACCCTTACAAAAATAATTTGAGGGAGCTGGGCATGGTGGTGCACACCTAGAGGCATGTAGATCTCTATGAGTTCAAGGATGGCCTGGTCTATATAGTGAGTTCTAGGACATCCAGGACTATGTAGAAAAACTGTCTCAAAATCCCAAAACTTAATTAACTAATTAATTACTTAAATAGTTTGAGGCTAGTTTACAGTGGTCAAAAATCCAAAAATAATTAATTAGTTAATTAATTAGTTTTAGGCTAGTCTGCTCTATACAGTCAGAGCCTATTCATAAATAGATAAATACACAAAGTCTGTGGTGATCTGAATGAGAATGGCCCCATAGGCTCACAGATCGAATGCCTGGTCCCTGGTTGATGAAAAGTAGGAGGTTTGGGCCTGTTGGAGGAGATCCGTCACTGGGGTGGACTTTGAGCTTTCAAAACTCATCATTTCCAGTTAGCTCTTCCTGCCCCTGCCCACCGTCATTTTGTGCATGTGGATCAGGATGTAAGCTCTCCAGTTTCTGTTCCAGTGCCTGCCTGCTGCCATGGGCCCAGCCACATAGTCACAGACTCCAAACCTCTGGAACCCTGAGTCCCCAGTTAAACTCTTTCTTCTGTAAAGTGCCTTGGTCATGGTGTCTGCACAGCAATAGAACAGTAACTGAGACGAAGTCTAACATCACACCACAAAAAGAACAGAAACCTGTTTTTAGGCACTTTCCGGTTTGTGAGTGTGTGGTGTAAAAACGGCTAATTTAAAACTGTAACTGAACGTGGAGCAGGGAGAATGTGTGATAACATATTATGACAGCATTTCCACTCTACAGAGACAATGAAGGCAAACCACCTCAAGAACACAGACTACAAGCTAGGCGGTGGTGGCGCACACCTTTAATCTCAGCACTCAAGAGGCAGAGGCACACGGGTCTCTGTGAGTTCAAGGCCAGCCTGGTCTACAGACTGAGTTCCAGGACAAAACCCTGTCTCAAAAAACAAAAAATGGAGGTTACAGTAAGTTTATTATTGTTAGTTGGGACCCTGGCTGCTCTAGCAGGCTGGGCTCTACCACCGACAGTAATAATGAAACACAGAGAAAGCTTTGTTTCAATGTTGCCATGTTGGGAACAGTAAATGCAGAGGTCCAGGTTCCCAGTCTCAAGTTAGTCTTTGAGGTCCTGACAAGAGGATTATAGCTAGAACACTAAGTATGCATAGCCAAACTGGTCATGCTCTGACACTTCTGCAAGGCGGCCAGACAGCTTGGCAGAAGTGCTGAAATCCTCCTGGGAAACGACTTCTCCTTGTTGGTACCAGGTTTCATCCTTTTCTCCTTTTTTCTTTTCTCCTTTTCTTTTTGGTTTTTCGAGACAGGGTCTCTCTGTGTAGCTTTGCGCCTTTCCTGGAACTCACTCGATAGCCCAGGCTGGCCTCGAACTCAGAAAGATCCATCTGGCTCTGCCTCCCGAGTGCTGGGATTAAAGGCGTGCGCCACTGCCGCCCGGCCCTGCTTGGACTTCTAATTGCTGAGATTACAGCTGTGCTACCACACCGCCTTCCTCCCTCCTCCCCAAGGGGTGTTCTGTAACAGTTTCCTCTGATTGAAACATTTTATCCAGCAAGGAAGCTCCTTGGGCAAGAATGTATACAACTCAAAATAGCTCCAGGAAGTCCCTGAAACTGACCAGATTCATTGCGCGGGCTCTGCCAGACTAAACTATAAAAGCTGAGAGTCCTCCTCAGATGAAGAAAAAAGGTGAGCTGTGACAAAGACTCTTGAGACTAGCCAGCTGCCTGGTTTAGACCAACTGAGGACCTGGGAAGGACACTCTTGAATCTGTTGAGCTGCCTGCAGGCTGTGCAATGTACCCCAGGTTCCCAGCTTTGAGAGCTGTCACCCATGCTGGGGTGGGCATTAGGGATACAGCTGTCTTTGGGACATGTCTGCTCTTGTAACCCCAATAAAACACATTGGTTTACTAAACTGGACTTTGATGGTAGTCACACTTTGGACTGTCATGGGTTCCCTATCTGGAGTGAGTAGATGTGTGTTGCATCTTCCCAGGAAAACTTTGTCACACGAGGGGAGGGAGATATGAGAGAGTGAACTAGAGCCTTGCATATGCTAGGTAAGTGTGTTCTACCAGTGAGCTACATGTGCTCTCTCTGTCTCTTTCTTTCTCTCCAGGGTCTCACTCTACACTCCCGGCTGCCCGGGAACTTGCTATATAGATCAGGCTGGCTTCAAATGCATCGCGATCTACTTGCCTCTGGAGTGTTGGGATTAAATGTGTGTACCACAACACCTGGCCCTGCTCTCTTTCTTATTTTGAAACAAAGTCTCACTAAATTGCCAGACTGTAGCCCAGACTCACATTTTATTCTCCTAGGATGGCCTATCTGCACCAGGGTTGGCTTTTTAACATGGTTAATGAGTTTAATTATTTTTAAAAATGTGTTTGGATGTTTTACCTACATATATCTATACCGTATATGTAAAAGGGACCTCAAAGTCAGCACAAGACACCCAAGACCAAGTTCTCAGCACAAAGGAGATTTATTTGCCCCATGAGCCCCTTCAGTATGTTCCTATTGCCCACTGAAGCCAGAAGAGGGCATCAGATCCCCTGGAACTGGGGTTACAGATGGTTGTGAGCTGCCATGTGGGTGCTGGGAATCAAACCCTGGTCCTCTGGAAGAGTAGCCAGAGCTCTTAGAGGCTGAGCCATCTTTTCAGCCACTTTGCCGTGCTTTGAAAAAGTGATCACTGAAAACCCTCCCATTTGGATGTGCTCTTACTAACAAAACACTCCTCCCTCTTCTTGACGAAATGGCAAGCCTGCAAGGCACCCCAGTCAGGATCCATCAGAAGGAAATGGAGACCCTGAAGAAGGTCAAGGGTAGGAGAACACCTGAGCATTTCAGTCATCACTGTTGAGACAGGGTACTCCAGTTATATCTTGGTCCCCTTGCCTATGACTCTTCAGTGCTAAGATTACAAAGCATTTTATTGGGTAAATTAAGGTTTTGGGTGACTAATCTTGGTAGAGTTGGCAGACTTTAAGAGGGTGTGGCTGTTGTAATGGGTGTGTTCCTTTATACTTGACAATTTGAGCGGTTGTTGATCCAATGAGTTTCCTTAGGGTTCGTGAAGGATTATTAAAGGGGCACTGGCATTTACCAAATTGGCATTTACTAAAGTCTACACCACAGAAGAAGCCTTTCTCCCTTTCCCAGCATTAACTGCCTATAAATTCTCAAGGAAGGTGGGCGTCTCCTGAGACCTTCCCCCGAGGAGTTTTTTTTCCAGGTTTTTCAAATCCAAGGTCTAGTATATGCTAGGCAAGCCCCTCCCACTGATCTGCCATCCCTGCTAATACTGAGATTTCTAACACAAACTGAGCTGTCTCCTACTTCAGACCTGTGGAGGGGAAAAAAAAAAAGTGCCTGTGAAGAATCCTTACAGCAGGAAGGTCAGCAGATGAAGAGCAAGGAAACATTTTATCAGGGCTGCCACAATGGAGTCTTCAAAACACACTGGGGCAGGGAAGCTTCACTGAAAGCATTCTCCTAAATCTCCCTTTGTCCCACCCTGGGTCCAGGTTCGGTTCTCCCTATATCCAAGCTTTCTCTGGTTTGCAGTTAAAACTCTTCTGTCTGGGTCTGTTTTGTTTTTTATTTATTTTTGTTTTTTTCGAGATAGGGTTTCTCTGCGTAGCCCTGGCTGTCCTGGAACTGGCTCTGTAGACCAGTCTGGCCTTGAACTCACAGAGATCCACCTGCCTCTCAAGTGCTGGGACAAAAGGCGTGCGCCACCTCGCGTGGCTCGGTTCTGTTTTTAGCTAAGGTCTTGGTATAGATCCCTGGCTGGCTGCAAGCTCTCCATCATCCTTCTGGTCATCCAAATAGATAAATTACAGGCGTGCGTCACCACACCAGGCTTATTCTTACCCCTGCTCACCTCTCTGGCTTTCCTTGGTCAGCTCTTCCTCCTCCAAAAGGCCTTCCCTAGCTTTCGACCCCTCCCCACCCAGGTTTCCTCTGGTGGAACATTCCAGACCTGAGTGTTAACGCCCTAAGCCCGAGCAGCCGCAGTTCTGGGGAGGGCTCGAGGTGGCTGACTTCTGGAGCTAGCTGAGGACTGGCGAGACCCCCAGGCCGCCGGAGCGCACACGGTGCGCCCACGCACGTGACCGTCAGCCCGAGTGAGTCAGCTTTCCCACCCCCAGCCTGCCAGTGCGTTGCCATGGTTACGGGACTAGCACCGGGGCGGGGGGCGGGACCGGAGCCGGAGGCGGGGCCTGCGGGCGGCCAGTAATCCAGGTTTCTCAACCTCAGCCCAGTTACCATTTCATCCTCATTGGTGAGTTTGGAAAATAGGCTTCCCTTTCAGGTTTGAGCCTTTCTGTTTTGTTTTACATGTTATATAATACTATTTCTTTTTAATTGTTGGTACAGATAAACGTATAAATACAACCTGCTGAGTTCATGTAGTGTTGCTCGTATGTATATGTTTTAGAACTGACCACTTGGTGTTGGATAACCCAAGGAGAGGGCTCATCTCTGGGGAAGACTGACTCTTCTTTCAGCAGCCATCAATTGCCTTTAGCTCTTCCTCTAGGGGTGGGGCCTTGTAAGGCATGTCGGGTAGTGTTGTCATAGTTCAGACCTGGTTTAGGCAACCATGCTGTTGAAATTTCGTTGATGCAGCTTCCCTGTCTCTCAGCAAATGTTCCGGTCCCCAAGTTAAACGTGTCTCAACCTTCGGCATGAGTCTGTGAGAACTGGAGTCATTGGTCGTGAGAATAAAACAGGTCCAGTTTTATCACAGACATATTGAACGTGAACTCAACAACGGTCTGGTTAAATAGGGCAGAACTTGGCCAGCTTGTAAGACGGAAACTGGTCTGTGTTCTGCTGAGCCCAGTGGGGCCCAAGGCTAGATGTGGTTTCGGTTTTTTGTTTGTTTGTTTGTTTGTTTGTTTTTTCATTTAGGTTATAGTGCTTTAAGGTACCTTGTTTCCATACAATAGGACCCATCTGAAGGCAGTCCACCCACTTGTCACCCGAGCAAAGAAACATTCTTTCCAATCTGGAAGAAAAACTCACTTACTAAACAAGGGCCAATAGCTCCCACTTCATATGCGTATGTATGTATATATGTTTTAATACATATGTGTATACATATACATATATGCATGCGTATATGTACATTTTCATATGTATATATGCATGTGTATATGTATGGGATTTAAATATATATCATAGATGTGGTATCTAAATATGACTTCAAGACATCAGCACATGTGTGTTTAAGAAATTTGTAAAAGTGAGCCGGGTGGTGGTGGTGCATGCCTTTAATCCCAGCACTCGGGAGGCAGAGCCAGGTGGATCTCTGTGAGTTCGAGGCCAGCCTGGGCTACCAAGTGAGTTCCAGGAAAAGGCGCAAAGCTACACAGAGAAACCCTGTCTCGAAAAACCAAAAAAAAAAAAAAAGAAAAAGAAAAAAAAAAGAAATTTGTAAAAGTGGACCAGCCAGGTGACTCAACAGAGAAAGGGCACCTGCGGCCGAGTCTAGATGACTTGAGTGTGATTCTTGGCACCCACACGGTTGCCCTTTGACCTTCACAAGTGTTCCCCAAACAAAAATAAATGCAATTAAAGAAATGTGTAAAACTGGGTCATCCAATTCTAAAGTTACTACAGTTCCACCAAAAATCAAGTGATTCATCTCTAGAGAAAATTGGCAGCTCGGCATCATGGTACATGCTTGTAATCCTAGCACTTGGAGGAAGATCAGGAGTTTAAGGTTATCCTTGGCTACATACTAGCTGAAGGCCAACCTGGGCTACATGTGATGCTGACTAAAAAAAAAAAAAAAAAAAATCAAACAAGCGAACAAAAAATTAAGGTCTAGAAAGACAGTTCAGTGATTAAGAATACTAGCTGCTGTTCCAGCAGACCCATTTTCCATTCTCAGTACCTACATGGTGGCTCACAACCATCTGTATCCCTAGTCCCAGGGGATCCAACACCTTCTTCTGGTCTCCACAGGCACTGCACACATATGGTGCACAGACATACATGCAAGCAAAACACCCATATACATTAAAACAACACACACAGAGGATGCAAGATGGTTCTCTTGGTAAAGACACTTGCTGCCCATTATTTGTAATAGCCAGAACCTGGAAACAACCTAGATGTCCGTCAACTGAAGAATGGATAAATAAAATGTGGTACATCTACACAATGGAGTACTACTCAGCAGAGAAAAATAATGACAGCATGAAATTTGCAGGCAAATGGATGGAACTAGGAAATATCATCCTGAGTGAGGTAACCCAGACCCAGAAGGACAAACATGGTATGAACTCACTCATAAGTGGATACTAGATATAAAGCAAAGAACAATCAGACTGCAACCCACGGATCCAGGGAGGATATATAGCAGGGGGGACCCTAGGATGACTGTGGTTTATAATAAGTTTTGGTTTTGCCCAATCACTGGGCAAGCTTTAGTGAAACATTTCACTAAGGATAAGAATTTGTACTGTATCAAGCTGATGAAAGAAAATGCTGGCTGTACTTTCAGGAAGGGAGGCTAAAATCTTTTTAGATTATGGATTAGCCTATAGAAAAATGTCTGCCATAAATCAAACAGTGAAGGGGAAGATGAATAGGAATCTCACTTACACAACTTAAGTAAAACATAACTCTCTGAACAGAGAAGATAGGTTTCTTCTGTATCCCAGAATCTAATCAATATTTATATGTATAATTCAGCTATTATTTGGGCTTAATAAAAGGGCTTATTGGGAAATGTTATCATTTTTACTATTTTCTACAGAGAAAATATTTCCAGTTTTTTTAATGTTCAAAAAAAAGATACTTGCTGCCAAGCTTGACTGCCTGGATTCACCTCCGGGCTCACACGGTGGAAGCAAAGAGCTGATACCAGAAAGTTATCCGGTGACCTCCACACACATTACACACTGTCACACACAACCACATCCACGCAAAAATAAATGTAATTTTAAAAATTAAAAAGCAAACAACAATGAAACCCAAACCAACCAAAATCCAAAGCCGTTTATATTTATTGCTGGAAGACATGAACCAGAAAATGCTCAGCAGTCGAAATACAAGGCTACATCAAAAGTCAAGAACACACTCTGATTCAGGGTGGGCCTGAAGCTCAGTAGTAGAGTATGGTCTGGATACACGAGGCTCTGGATACATTCCCCAATACTAACAGAAAATAAAGGTTTTGCCTTCAGGCTGGAGAGATGGCTTGCAGGTTAAGAGCCCCTGGCACTCTTTCAGAGGACAAGAGTTTGGTTCCCAGCACCCACACAGTGGTTCACAACTACCTCTAACTCCAGTTCCAGAGGACCTTGTGTCCTCCTCTGGCTTCCTTGGATGCCAAGAAAGTATATGGTACACATTTATACACGCATGCTTGCACTAAAAAAAAAGCCTCATACACAGAAAATGAAATCTTCTTTTGTTAAAGGTTCTGTCTTAAGTCTGCCTTTGGATGGAAATTCAAGATTAGCCAAGGATGAACTCACAGTTTTAGAAACTGCTTCAACCTGCAAAACATGCAGACTGTTAGTGAGGCTACGTCTGGGGGAACAGGCAACAAGATGCATCTCGTGCTATCAGAGTCATTGGCGAAAGGGCTGTCTTCCAGAACGAATGACGAATGAGGTATCTTCCTGGGGAAAATGTCCAACTGTGTTTCTATTTCTCAACTTGAAACTAAAGCCTTGACTGAAAAGCAACTAATGACCTTCCATCTTTGTTGTGGAATATTATTTTAGATGTGTTACATTTGTTTATGCTGTGAAACATTTGTTTAATGATGTAAAGATGTGCTGCATTCTTTTATGTTGCATTTGTTTAACTCTGTGAAGCTGTGTTACTATGCCTGCCTAAAAACACCTGATGGTCTAATAAAGAGCTGAACTGCCAATAGCGAGGCAGGAGAAAGGATAAGCGGGGCTTGCAGGCAGAGAGAATAAATAGGAGCTATCTGGAAGGTGCAAGAGAGGCAGGAGCAAGAAAAGAAGGGGCGAGCCACCTAGCCACACAGCCAGCCAAGGAGTAAGAAAGAAAGATTTGCCAAAATAGAGACAGGGAAAAGCTTAGAGGTAAAAGATAGACAGGATAACTTAAGAAAAGCTGACCAGAAACAAGCCAAACTAAGAAAAAAAAAGTCTCTGTGTATGATTTATTTGGAGCTAGGTGGCAGGCCCCCCAAAAGAGCAAAGAATAAAAACAAAACAAAACAACAACAACAACAAAAAACCCAACTATACAATTTCTTTCAGGCCTACTTGGCAGTGTGTTCTACAGAGCTACAAACCCTGATCCCATTTAAAAAAAAATTTTTTTTAAAGACATCCAAAAGGAAACAATCACCTATAATTGGGCCACTTAGGATAGCATATTTTTACATCCAGATTTTATTTAAGATTATTTTGTTTTGCCATGTGGTGGTGGTATATGCCTTTTAATCCCAGTACTCAGGAAGCAGAGGCAGGCAGATCTCTGAGTTGGAGGCCAGCCTGGTCTACAGAGAGAGCTCCAGGATGGACAGGACTATACAGAGAAACCCTGTCTTGAAAAAAAAATTATTTTATTTTACATGTATAGTTATTTTCCGTGAATGTGTGTCTGTGCCACATTTGTGTGGAAGTCAAAAGAAAGCATCAGCTCCCCTGGAACTGGAATTTATGGATGGTTGCGAGCTGCCATGTGGGTGCTGGAACCTGAACTAGGTACTCTGAAAGAGCAGCCAGTGCTCTTAACTACTGAGCCATCTCAGCAGCTCCATAACTGAATTTTAAAAAGTTAAAATTAGCCGGGCGGTGGTGGTGCACGCCTTTAATCCCAGCACTCGGGAGGCAGAGCCAGGCGGATCTCTGTGAGTTCGAGGCCAGCCTGGGCTACCAAGTGAGTTCCAGGAAAGGCGCAAAGCTACACAGAGAAACCCTGTCTCAAAAAACCAAAAAAAAAAAAAAGAAAAAAAAAAAAAAAGCTAAAATTAGCCATATGTGACTCATACCCTTATAATCCAAGTACTTGAAAGTGGAGCTAAGAGGAGAAGGAATTCAAGGCCAGCTCTTGGCTACACGGCTAGTTTTGTCCTAGCATGGGCTACAAGACACCATTTCAAAACCAACCAAACAATAACGAGAAAAAAAAAAAAAAAAGAATTAGGACGGGCATGGTGGTACACACCTTTAATTCCAACGTTTTGGAGGCAGAGAGTTCTAGGCCAGCCAAGGTCACAGAGTCTCTCTCTCTCTCTCTCTCTCTCTCTCTCTCTCTCTCTCTCACACACACACACACACACACACACACACACACACACACGAGTTAAAATTACCTGTAGCATTATGGAATATTTGAACTGTTATCAATAGACATTGGAGGAGGTCAGTGGCAACCTCCCCTATGATAATGCAGCTAGTGATCTAGCTTTACTCAAAACTAACCCTTGAAGCATATCCACTAGAAGATGTGCCCACTAGTAGTCTACATTACTCAGGAGGCTGAGGAATGAATGGCTGTCATTTCAGCCACATAGGAGACTCAGGGAACAAACATAGCCCCCCACGTTCTACGGAATGGGAGCAGTAGTTCAGGAAGGATGCCAATGCCTCTTACTCTTAGGGCCTCAGGAATGACTCGACCAGGCTGCACAAAGGTCTCCAGTGGCGAGAACACTCTCCATAGAGAATCCAAGGCGATGATGTCATCAAAGGGTTAATTCTAGACAGGGACGCGGGGGTGGGGCGGGGGGCGGGACACGCAGCTGTCAGGTGGCGTCGGAAAGATTAACTGCGGTGAAGAGCTTCACGTCGGGGAAGATCGAGTCCTGGGAAGGGACAAGAGGTTACCCACCCACAGTAGGCTCCACAAAGCATGCGCGCCTGTCCACGACTGGCATCACCACAGATTCTTCGCCTCGATTACTTGCAGCGGGTGAGGTTCCCACGGGGGGCGTGGCGTGGCGGGCGTGGTCTGGGTGGTGACGAGAGGGTTAACCACCGACAGAGCCCGGGGGCGGAGCGCGGGCCACCCGGCGTCCTGCGTCCCCTCTGGAGCCGGAAGCAGTCGCGGGTCAGGGGCGCGCCTAGCCTACCCCTCTGGGTGCTTCGGCCGAGGTCCCTGCGGGCTGGGGAGCCCAGCGAGGTGCGGGAGAGAGGGCGGGTGTTAGGGACGGCAAGGGGGATGGTCCATGGTATGGTCGGAGGGGCGAACTCGTGAGAAACTTGGGGGGCGCGGCACAGATGGGGTGAAAGCAGAGTGATGGGCCCAGGAGGGTTAGGGGACCAAGAGCAGGCTGGTTGGCACACACGGGTGAACAGATGACGGGAACGCTAGGGAAAGATGCTGCGCCTCACACTTTTCTTCCCACGCCGCTCCAGGGGACGATCGGGAGCTCAACTTTCGGAAGAGAGACGCCCCAGCAAGCCTGTTTCGAGGATCCCATCAGCTGCTCACCTCATGGGCCAGACGGCCCTTGCAAGGGGCAGCAGCAGCACCCCCACCTCGCAGGCTCTGTACTCTGACTTTTCTCCTCCGGAGGGCTTGGAGGAGCTCCTGTCTGCTCCCCCTCCTGACCTAGGAGCCCAGCGACGCCACGGCTGGAATCCCAAGGACTGCTCCGAGAACATCGATGTCAAGGAAGGGGGGCTGTGCTTTGAGCGGCGCCCTGTGGCCCAAAGCACTGATGGGGTCCGGGGGAAGAGGGGTTACTCGAGGGGCCTGCATGCCTGGGAGATCAGCTGGCCCCTGGAGCAGAGGGGCACGCACGCTGTGGTGGGCGTGGCCACTGCCCTCGCCCCGCTGCAGGTTGACCACTATGCGGCGCTTTTGGGCAGCAACAGCGAGTCTTGGGGCTGGGATATTGGGCGGGGAAAATTGTATCATCAGAGCAAGGGCCTTGAGGCCCGCCAGTACCCTGCTGGACCTCAGGGTGAGCAGCTGGTGGTGCCAGAGAGACTGCTGGTGGTTCTCGACATGGAGGAGGGGACTCTGGGCTACTCTGTTGGGGGCACCTACCTGGGGCCAGCCTTCCGTGGACTGAAGGGCAGGACCCTCTACCCCTCTGTAAGCGCTGTCTGGGGCCAGTGCCAGGTTCGCATCCGCTACATGGGCGAAAGAAGAGGTGAGACCCGGACTAGGTGTCAATGGTTTGGGGTGGAAACTCATGCTTGGACCACAGAAAGGGGGCTTCATATCACTTCATATCATTTGGCTTGTCACTTAGATGGCCTTGGCTCTAGCTTCACTCAGGCCTTACTGGATGGGTGATGCAGAAATCCAGAATCTTAGATCTCCTCTCTCAGGCGGAGGCAGAATTGAAGAAATGAGGGAGCTTGAGCAGGACTCAAGAGTTTGAGGATGTCTGGCTGGAGCTGCACCTCTACTGACCTTGCCTTTCTTCTCTCTCAGCAGAGGAACCACAATCGCTTCTGCACCTGAGCCGCCTGTGTGTGCGCCACGCGCTGGGAGATACCCGGCTTGGCCAAATACCCACTCTGCCTTTGCCCCCTGCCATGAAGCGCTACCTGCTCTACAAATGACCCTGTAGCACCAGATTGTGCTGGCACCTGGCCATCGTCAGTACGGTGGGGACAGTGGAGAGGCACCATCGGCCTAGACAAACAACAGAAAAGCCAGTGAAGCTGAGGGGCGGAGAGGCTGGGCCCCTTCACTAACCCTTAGAGAGGGGCGAGACAAGGAAGAGACCGCAAAGGCTGTGGCAGCCTGCTGCAAAGATGTTTGTCAAGTAAAAAACGAGACGTATTGTCACAGCGCCTGTTTGGTTTTTGTTCCACCCGCCCCCCGTAGTCCTGTCACTGGGAAATTACATGGAAACGTGCAAAGAAGATGACCAACTACAAGCTCAGGGCCAGGTGTTTATTTCCCTTACATGTAAGATGGTTCACAAATACAATACGAGGGCAGCACTGTCGGGGAGGGGAACATCCCCGGCCTCCTAGAGCAAGAGGACCTTAGCCTTGGTGTACGCTGAGAAGGGAAAGGTGATTTCACTCTCTTGCTCTTGCTAGGGCCTGAAGGGACAGTCAGTTCCACTCTTTCCATCCACCCCCCAGCCAGGAAGCCATCTTGGTGAACTAGGTGACGTACTTCATTCTAACCATTGTAAGTGGTAAAGGGATTGGCCTGGTCCCAACCATTATAGGGAGGTGTACAAGGTTCAGGAAGGTACAGTGTGGATTAGGACACAAGATGGAACAGATGACATCAGAAGCATGTGTCTGGTGGGAACAGTTACTAAGCTTCTGGGTGACCCAGTCCTGGCCTAGCGAAGGGTTGGGGAGACGGACGGTGCTTATTGTTTGGCATTGATGATGTCCACAAATTCAGGCTTGAGGGACGCACCGCCCACGAGGAAGCCGTCCACGTCAGGCTGGCTTGCCAGCTCTTTGCAGGTTGCTCCAGTCACAGAACCTGGAACAGAAACAGGAAGACGGCTTGGTCCGGGATAGGATTAGTACACTTAAGCCCCACCTCTCTGGGGGCCTCAGTCTGTCTTAGCCCATTTCCACCTTGGCTGGAGCCAAACCCACTCACCTCCATAAATGATTCGGGTGCTCTGAGCCACCGCATCAGAAACATTGGATTTCAGCCACCCCCGAAGCTTCTCGTGTACTTCCTGGGCCTAGAAAGAGGAGGCAGATTAAATAAAACCCTTCCTGTTCAAAGAGAAAACACACACACACACACACACACACACACACACACACACACACACACACTGGTGCTTGGACAGTTTAGTTTCGGGAAAAGCCCTGGGGTCAGAGAATAACAAGGCTCCAATCCCAGCTAGGCCTAGAGTGAACATTCTTGACAAGTCACTCTTCTTGAGTCTGGGAGCCCCTGTGGCTCCTGGGCAGTTACCTGTTGAGGTGTCGCAGTCTTGCCGGTACCAATGGCCCAGACAGGTTCATAGGCCAGAACAACTTTGTTCCAGTCCTTCACGTTATCTGCAGGACAGAGATCAGGAAGAGAACAGTGAAGAGGAAGGAGCTGCCCAGCCAAGCTCACCAGGGAGTAACAGTAATGACCTACAGTCCCTGGTGGGCTCTTTTTCCCTATCCATTTTTTTTAAAACAATTTGTGTGTGTGTGTGTGTGTGTGTGCACGCCAAGGCGCACATATGGAGGCCAGAGGACAACTTGCAGGAGTTGGTTCTCTCCTACCATGTGCATTTGGGGGATCACACAGGCCCTGGGCTTGGCAGTAAGCCCCCTTACCCACAGAGCATCTCAGCAGCCCCTAGTGGCTTCTGAAGGAACAGAGGTGACAAGGCCCACCCCCTTTTCCTGCCTCAACATAATCAGGCAGGCTGCAGGGTCTCTGCCCTCGCGACCCCAGCTCTGGGGCCCTTGCTAGGCTCAAAGGTCCCTTCCTGCAGAGGTACCTGCGATGCCTTTGGTTTGCTCGAAAACAACCTTCTCGGTTTTGCCGGCTTCCCTCTCATCTAACTTCTCCCCGATGCAGGCGATCACTCCAAGGCCCTCGGCCAGGGCGTGGGCCACTTTCTGCCCAATCAGCTGTTGAACAAATACAGTGAGACATCCCTCTCGATGAAAGCCTCTCCTACCTCCCCTCCTGCTTACTGACCTCATCAGACTCCCCGAAGATGTGCCTCCTCTCCGAGTGCCCCAGCACTACCCATGTGGCTCCTAAGTCTTTGATCATGCCAGGGCTAAAACAGACACAAACACCAAGGTTCATCGAGGAGCCTCCAAGGACATTTCCCTCTACACCCCTCACTGCCTCCACTCACCTGATCTCCCCAGTGAAGGCCCCATTGGTCACTTTGTAGCAGTTCTGCGCAGCCACTGCAATCTTGGGATCTAGCTTCTGCCTGGCGAAGTCGATGTAGGCGGTGGGGGGTGCACAAACCACCTCTGAGAATCAGACCAAAAAAAGCCTTCATTCTCCGGGCTCGCTGTCAGGCCTTCACCCTCTTGCTTCTATCCTCCTGCCTTTTTCATTCCAGAAAGATGACCTTTGTCCACTACACAGTCCAGGCTGGGCCTGTACCAATCCCACAGCCTCCCTAATGCTCCTGTTAGGCCCCAGCCCTTAACCTGCCCTCTGCTCTTTTAACAGCTGAGGCTCTAATTTCCTCAGGCTATTCTGGGAATGGGCACCTCCTAGACTCAGCATTCTCCGGGGCCCAACCCTTTCTAAAATAGCCCACCCCACTACTCCAGCCTGGCAAGGATGTTTAGCATAAGGAGAATAGGCCAACTACTGGAGTTTGTATTGGCTCTTTGGGAAATAAATGAGTGGACGATACCCTTTTGGTCACTCTCAAGGTTCTCTGATTTAGGTGGGTAGGAGGGGGAAGGATGGAGGATAGGTAGTATCCGTGAGCAGGGAGTTGATTAGCTCTCAGAGACCTTGTGTTTTCCTATTTCCAGACTGAGGAGATCTGTAGGATAGCCTTTCATTCCCAAACGGCTCAGCGTGTTTGGCGCCTGCTCAGTCCCTAAGGTGGAAGGCAGGAGTGGTCCAGGCTGTGGAGGGGTAGGGATGTAGGAGCCCCCAGCTCAGGAGCCCCCAGCTCAGAGGCCGAAGCGAGCTGCGGCGAGGGGAGGAGTTTAGAGCTACGTGCGGAGACGCACGGATCTAGAGACCGAGGGGGCAGGTAGCTGAGAGCCCGCGCAAGCTCAGCTTCCTCCCCCACACTCTGGGGGACACGTGCCACTTTTCTTGATTATCCACCCGGACACTGGTTCCGCTTCTTAACCGCGGCCTCTAGCTAGTCCAGCCCCGGTCCACTCGTAGGGGCGACCTTCCACCCAGCCCCCACCCCAAGAAGCCCTTTCCCGATCCACAGGCCCAGGGCACCATTTAAATGTCTTCCCCCTCAGCACATCTCTATGCTGCCCGGACACCAAATGGCCCCTGTCCCCAGGCCAGCATCCAGGTCCACTCGGATAGGGAGTAGGTGCTGCCACGCCCGATACCCCCCCTCCCCCCGCCGCCGCCGCTCCCAAATGGAGCTCACCGGTGTCTGCAGGCACCTTGGCCGCGTTCAGGGTGCAAATGAGTTCTCCCAGGCACTTCTTCCTCCCGTTCATCTTCCAGTTGCCCCCAACGAAGAACTTCCTGGAAGGCGCCATTGCCCTGGGACCGCCTGGTTGAAGGTCAGCACAAGCGCGAGGCCCTGGCCACTGGCCACTTATATAGAGCGCTGTGAAGCAGAACTCCTCCTCCTTCCCGCCCTCCGCCATGGTTAGCCCGGCCCCTTGCTGCTAGGCCTTCCCCTCCGCCTATCCACCTCCCGGTGTTTCGATATTTTGACGTTTCTCCTTTCTTGTAGCAACGTTCTAGGGGGTTCCGGGGGCTCAAACGTCCCGCCTGTTGCTCGACAGTTGAGATGTTGAGCCTCGCGCTCAGAGAAACCAACTTTGCGATTTCGAAGACCAGAGGGCATTTCCCGTGCAGCTGGCGGCAGCAGGGCCCTGAACCAGTCTCCCTGAGGCTGAGAGCACCTTTCCAACTCCGAAAGAGAGCCGCCTCCCCACAGCACAAGGCAAAGCCATGGTTGAGGAGCCTTTCCAGCAATCACAAGGGGAGGGGCCCAAGTGTTTCACAAATATCTCTGGTGACTTCTGGACTTCTTGTCTTGGCCAAATGGAGCAGAGTGGGATGCTAGTGTTGGGGGGAGGGGGGCAGGGGGGGCGCAGACTGGCTGCGGTTTTGTAAAGTGTCAGCTAATACCAGTATGGGCTGCCCACTGCCCACTCTAGCCCCTCTATTTATCCAGCAACCATGGGGCTAGACCAACTACATGGTCAGTATGGGGGGATGCAGCCACTCTTCTGGATTCTCCCTTTATTCCACTTCCCCAACTCAGTTTTCTGAGCATTTCTAGAAGTAGAGACAGAATTGCCTAGCGGTGGAGGCAGGGCAAAAAACCCAGTTGGGCCTCTCTGAACCTGCCCCGCTCCAGTAATTTTCCCTCTAAAGAACTAAACAAAACCAGCCAGTCTTTGTCCTTTTATTCACATCATGTGTTTTGGCATTTTTCCAGAGGACCGAAGAGACAGAACGGGAGGCTGAGGCAGAAGGGCAAAGGGGGGAGGTGTCCCTATTTCCCTCATATCCTTCTTTGCCCAACCACAAGGGAGCAAACACGTAAGGGAGGGGAGGCACAGTCGCGCCCTCCCCTGGAAGGATGCATAAAGCCACACCCACGCACACACAGATAAGACCCCTCCCCATTGCAGGGGCTGGGCCATCACAGAGAAGCAGAGCACTGTGGATTCCAGGGGCAAGGGAAGGAAGCAACAAGGTCCCATTGTGGACAGGCAGTTGGCCCCTTCCTGTCCCACCCCTGCTCTATCCCCAAAGTCTACTGAGTACCCCTCCTCTTTGCTTGGCCATTCTCCCGTGGCCTCCAGCTCTTTCTGGCTGCTGGGGACAAAAAGAAAAAGGGTACAGAGCAGGGGGCTGAAGTCCATCCCTCAAACCCTGCCGCTCATGCCAGGTGGTCTGTCCCCTGCCCGAAGTGGTAAGGGCTGAGGGCAGGCTCTTAGCTGACCACTCTCTGGTAGAAGTAGATGTAACCCAGGTCCTTGGGGGGCTTTTCGGAGGCACACACTTTCTGGTCGTTGTAGATCACCCATCTAGGAAGCAGGGGAAGGGACAGAGAAGGATGAACAAAGTGCTCAGCTCTCAGGTGATCACCTGAGATCCCTGAGGTGTTTCTGGGGAAGGACCCCAACTTTCATTCTTTGCTGAGATCCCCAAATCTACAGTCCAGCTAGCAGTCTGAAAGGAGCTTCAAAATCCCATAAAGATCATTTCCCATTTGATGTCTTCAGACTGTTTATTCAGAGATGGGATCCCAACAGCCCTGGCTCTCCTGGAATACTATGTAGACCAGGCTGGCCACAAACTCAAGGATCTATCTACTTCTGCCTCCACAATGATGGGATGAAATGTGTATACAACTACATCCGGACAGATTTTTTCTTTTTTCTTTTTCCAGACAGGGTTTCTCTGTGTAGCTCTGGCTGGCCTCAAACTCAAGAGATCCAATTGCCTCTGCCTCCTGAGTGCTGGGGTTAAAGGTATGTACCACCATGTCCAGCCAGATTGTATTTTCAAAAATTACAATTATTTATTTTGTACTAATGTATATTTGAACCATGGTGTATAGAGGTCAGAGGACAGTCTTCTGGTTCTGGGAATCTAACTCAGGCTGTCATAATTGACAGCTAGTGTCTTTACTCATTAAGATCTTGTCAACCGAGCTGGGCGGTTTAATCCCAGCACTCGGGAGGCAGAGCCAGGCGGATCTCTGTGAGTTCAAGGCCAGCCTGGGCTACCAAGTGAGTTCCAGGAAAGGCGCAAAGCTACACAGGGAAACCCTGTCTCGAAAAACCAAAAAAAAAAAAAACAAAAAAAAACAAACTTGTCAACCACTGGGTAGTGATGACGTATGCTTTAATCCCAGCACTCAGGAGGCAGAGGCAGGCGGATCTCTGTGAGTTAGAGACCAGCCTAGTCTATGGAGCAAGTGAGTTCCAGGACAGGCTCCAAAAAGAAACCCTGTCTTGGAAAACAAAACAAAACAAAACAAATCTTATCAGATCTTATCAGCCTAGATTGTATTTTTTTTTAAATCATTTTCCACCCATTCCTGTGAAGCTGGAGGAACCAGACAGACCAATATTTTCTATTCTCCTTTCCTTTTTCTTTTCTTTTCTTTTTTTTTTGGTTTTTTGAGACAGGGTTTCTTTGTGTAGCTTTGTGCCTTTCCTGGATCTCGCTCTGTAGACCAGGCTGGCCTCGAACTCACGAAGATCCTCCTGGCTCTGCCTCCCGAGTGCTGGGATTAAAGGCGTGCGCCACCACCGCCCGGCTTCCTTTTTCTTTTTTAAAAAAGGATTTTTAAAGTGTGTGTGTCTTTGGGGTGTGTGCGCAAGAGTGACATGTCATCAAGGCCAGAAGAAGGTGCCAGATCCCTGGAACTAGAGTTACAGATGATTGTTAGCCTCCATGTGGGTGCTGGGAATGGAACCCAGGTCTTCTGCAGGAGCAGCAAGTGCTCTTAACCAATAAGCATCTCTCTAGCCCATCCCTATACCCCTTTGGAGACAGGGTCTCATATAGCCCAGGCTCACCATGTAGCCAAGGATAAGCTTCAACTCCTGGTCACCTGCCTCCACCTTCAATGCTAGCACTGCAGCCATAAGCCACCCCACACAGCTACTGACCAGCGTTTGAGTAATTACAGTCTTTGCCACAGCAATTTAACTTTACTGCTGCCACAGGCAATCCATAAACAAGCAGATGACTATGTACTAGTAAAAATCATTTACAAAAGCAGACAGCCAGATTCAGCCCTGGAGTGGGTGTGGCTTGCCTATTCCTGTGGGAGGCCTTTTTTTCCTGCCTTCTCCTACAAATATTCTAGGGACTGACTCCCAGGTTGCCCTTCCTCATTCCCACCAGCACCTCTTCATTCACAGTGCATGTTACTACCACTTACCTGCCTTCCTTCTTGATGTGGCAGACATAGTGACCACACATAGTAGAAGTGCCCATGTGACTAATGAAGGCAAAGAGCTGATACTCTGGAGAAGAAAGAGAAAGCAGAGGAGGAAAGATGAGGTTCCTGTGTGACAGTATTTAACAGCTCAAACCCAGGACAAGAGTTTCAGGGAACATGGGGCAAAGGGAATCTCAGCTCCTAGAATTCCACCCTCACGAGCCCTATCAGAGAGGCAAAGCTTCTAAGCCCTCAGACCGGAGGGCACAGCACTAGAATACGGGCCTGGTGCAGCAGACAGCCTCGGGTTTGCTCTGATGCTCGGGGACACTCACTTCCAGGACCATCCCGGACTTTAGGTCCCACTGGCACAGACTCAGAAATGGAGTCAGCAGCTGAGCGTCCCTCTGAGATGTCCATAGCAGCTTCTGCATCTAGGTCGTCAATGTGACTGAAGATCCAGTCTACAGCCCGTTCTAAACTATTATTCTTGGAGAGGAGGGAAGTGTTACTTTTCCTAACAAGGCAGGCAGGCACACCAACACGGTGGCTATCACAATCACACAAGGGCGGCCAGCTTCAACCACACTGCACTGGGTTTTGGTACCACTACCCAAAGGTGTTAATACAGCCTTACTCCCACCCCCACTTTGTCCTTAGCTGGGGCAGCCCATACCGTGGCCCGCAGAGCTTTCAGGGCCTGGTCCCTCGAGAAGCCCATGGAAACGATTGTGGTCACACAGTCCTCTGGTGGGGGGTCAGCTGCTGCACTTGTAGAACCAGGGCCACTGGAGCCAGGCAGGATGAGGGGATTTGCAAAATCTGTGGACGGGGAAGGGAGGAGTGTTTGCAGGGGTAGATGGAGGCCCTGCCCCATCCTGGTACCCACCTCTGCCTACCTGGATCATCCATGTGTGACATGACCCAGTTCATGGCTGCTTCAGCCCCACTGTTCCCTGTATAGTAGACAGCTTTCCGGCAGGCATCCATAGGGAAGCCCATTTCCACCAACTGTATGATAACGGACTCATCCAACATGGGTGCTGTGGTAGAATGGTAGACACTATGACTTACTGCTACTGTTTCTACTTGTTTCTTTACCCTCCCACAGGCCAAGCCTCTAGTCTCTTCCCAATTACCTATTACATGTTTTTCTCTTCCAAGGATAGGTATTTCATACCAGAACTAAAAGCAGCCACAGCAAAATGTGGACCTGGTATCCCAAAGGTGATCGACTTTCTGCCATTTATGGACCATGATACCCTTCTCCCTCCCCACCCAAACCAAGGAAGTAACAAAGATATAGGGGCGATTAGCCAAGGGTCAAGGCTACTGACATTCATATGAGAATGAAGCTGGAGTATTGTAGCCAGTCTTCACATCCAATAAAGGTCCAGAGGAAATTGGAAAGGGAGGACAGGAGAAACATAAAGGATGGAGGGCAGTGCAGAAAAGCCCTCCCCCATTAGTAAGGGAGAGAGACAGGCAGGAAGAAGAATCACTAACATGTCGGAGAGGAGAAGTGAGGGGAGCAGAAGGAGTCTTCGTCTTCGTTGCCATAGAAACCAAGGCTACCTTTGGGCTCATCCGGAGTGACCAGGGGTGGGGCAATGTCAGGCAGCTCCTCCTCTCCGGGCTGTAGCCCTGCTCCCCTCAACTGGGAGATGTCTAGCTCCTCTGGCATCTCAATGGACACATCTGCAATTGGAATGGCAGGAAAGGGTCACTTCAGTAGCTCCCCAGTGGTCACAGCAGACCCTCAAGCTCCTGCCCCATGGTTTGGAACTGCTCTTAATAGTTCCAACCTTGGGATACATGTGGAAGTCTAGGGGTTAAGGGACATATATTCTAGTCCTAAATCTACTACTGTCTGAGCTACAGACAGGCCAGGAGCCTTTCACAGTCAGAGTGCCTTAAACATCTGTAGGTCTCAATTTCCTTATCTAGAAAATCAAGATAAATCAGTAGTGTCAAGTTAGAGCCTAGTACCTGTAGGACCTGCTTTAAGATTATCACAATAAAAATAGTTAACAATTAGAAAAATTTTAACAATAAAATCAGTTGTAAATCACAACTATCAAAATAGTTTTAGCCAGGCATCATGACACATGCCCTTAATCCCAGCACTTGAGAGGCAGAGGCAGGCAGATCTTTATGAGCATGGGGCCAACATAATTTACATGGCAAATTCCAGGCCAGCCAGGGCTACACAGTGAGACCCTGTCTTAAAAATAACAACAACAAAAAAAAAAAAAAAAAAAAAGTTTTAGTTAGTCTTTTCAAACTAGGTACATTTTGAAACATACACAAAATGTTTCCTCTTTTAGAGAAAAATCTGAGGAACACTAGTTGATATATGTTAAGAATACCTTTTTCTAGGGCTTTCTACATTACCACCCTCACCCCGACCAGCATACCCAGTTTCTTGGGCACCCAGTCTAAGCCAAAGGTGAACTTCTTGATCTGGATGACCAGGTAGTCAGGGAAGGAAGCAAACCGTGTAGTCCTGGAGAGAGAAAATGTGCTGGTACCCCAGGACGCTCCTTTCTCTACCTGGATTTGAACTCTTAGATAAAGCCCAGTATCTTCTTGCCTGGGTAGGGGGTCAGGGACCTACACAAGGAGCTGCAGGAGCCAGGAAGAGGACTATTTTATTGACAGAAGTAGCAATGGGCTGGGGACTTGGTCCTTAAAACTGAAGCACCTCTTCAGATCTTAAGGCCATGCCAGTGGCCAAAAGCAAGCTCTTTGCTATAAGTCCAATTAAGCCTTTAGCTGACACTAAAAGCCTGTGCTCTGGCATAATGGAGAGGATGTGCAGAGGCCATATTGGAAAAAAGCCTGCACTATAAAAGAGAAGCATCAGGAAAGGATAATGTAAGAGATGCAGTCATCACTGTGTCCACCCTTGCTGGGGCCTCCTGGTCCCCTCAGGAACAAAACCCCAGGCCCAGGGGATTTAACCTTGAGAGCTCAACCAAAAGGAATGAGCAAACAGCCAAGAGGCAGACATGTCTTTTATGATTACCCCACCAAAGGCCTGCAGCTCAAACCCGGGCCAAAGGACATACTTGACAGCTACTGATTTCGCCTGTAGGGCTGTGCTCCAGAAGTCATCCACCTGCTCAGGGGCCCCATAGGCTTCCAGGCAGGAGCTGAAGGGCACCTGGGCCCGAACCAGTTCTGGCAGTGGGACTTTCTCCTCTTCAGCTTGCCGCTTCTTCTCTTCATACTCTAGAAGCTCCTCTGGTGAAAGAATTGGGTGGTGTACT
This sequence comes from Peromyscus eremicus, assembly GCF_949786415.1. NCBI lineage: Eukaryota > Metazoa > Chordata > Mammalia > Rodentia > Cricetidae > Peromyscus > Peromyscus eremicus. The sequence continues at coordinate 134,825,369 of NC_081418.1, forward strand.
CTTAGAGGATGTCCCTTGTTCTCTGTTCAGCTTTGCCCTTTATTCCTGTTCCTCTACCCCACCAAGCCTACTGGACACATGTCCCATGTACTTTGTCTGTCGTCACAACAGTGCTAACAGGCTGCAGGAAAGATTAATACCATTCCCACTGTGGCCCAGCTTCAGACCTCAGCCTCCATCCACACCAAGGCCTTGCTGAGGAGCAAGCTACCTTTGTTAAGGGCTGCATCCATGGGCACAGGCAACTGCATGATGTAGTCAACTCGCTGAGTGTACTTAACCTTCTCTGTGGCCAGGCATTTGATCTTTTCTTCCACCAAGAAGCGGAACACTTCATTTGGATTTTCAGAGCTCCGGCAATTCCTCTACGGGAAACAGGCAGGATAGGAAGGTCTGGGCAGCCAGGGAACAAACTGAGGCTCAAAAGATGTATCAGGGAACCAGTAGGGAACATCAGTGGATTAGAAAATAGCCACTGAGCAGCACAGGGATGCAAGACAGAGTAAAGCCTTCCCTAAGTAACCACCCTTAACCCTGCTTCTGGCCCCTGAAATACTCTATTTTTCTTTATAAGCAGTAAGTATTCTTGGGTTGGGGATGAACCCAGGGACTTGGGCATGCTAGGCAAGTGCTCTACCTTGGTGCCCCACCTCCCAGCCCTCTTCGTCTTTAATTGTGGCTGCTGTTCTAATCCTAATTGGGCAGATCACAAGAAGGATTGCAGGTAAAGATCAGCACTTGTCTTGACTATTTTCCTCAGGTGCAACTACTGGTACAGGGCAGGCTAACTGCAAACAGACTGCTGACTTACAAGGCTGGGCTTGAGAAGAGGAGGTAAGTGGGACCAACTGAAGGCAAACAGGAGAGCTAATACTAGCCTCTCTGCCATCTTCCCATCCTTACCTCCACCATGTTGATAAGGTGAAGGAAGAATTCCTGGGCATCCTGCTGCCGATTCGTGGAGAACTCAGGGTGGCCCTTGCCAATGAGGGCCTTGAACATTCGAGGGGCAATGCCATCTTGAACTTCCTAGGCAGAGCCAGGGCAGAGACTCAGTAGGCACCCACTGACCTAATGTGGACACTTCCCAGCTCTTAGTTTCCCTATATAATTCTAGAGCCTGAAAAGGATAAAATCCTAAACTCACCTTTTGTTCTGGTACCTGCTCCCCATCACCTGACTCCAGTGCTGGCTTGGAATATTCTCCAGAGAGAAGGCCATGGCCCAGCTTGGCCCTGTAATAACAGCCAAGGAAACTATTTAGCTTAGTCAACTAACGATCCTTGCAGCCGTCTGTATCTTTTCCTCTTCCCCTCAATCATGCTCATGACCCGACTTAAACAAGTCTTAAGACCGTGTGTGTGGTGTTGTCGGGATGGGGACAAGAGGAACTCAGCTCAAGAGGCAGCCCACAGCGTCTAACTGTGCAGGGCTCTGAGGATGCCCACCCGAGGTGGTCACGGTTTGCACAACAGCCTTTGCACAAATGACCTGACTACATACACCTGGGTGCTGAAGTCTTGGGTGGGGTCTGTTGGGGCATTCTGGAAGATCTTCTCCAATTTATCCACATACCTATAAGGCAAAATAAATAAATAGGTAGGTAGGTAGATAGATTTAAAAAAAAAAAAAAAAAAAAAAAAAAAAAAAAAACAGGAAAAAGGAAGGGATAACTCATCTAATCGCAGGAACATGTTCTCCCTAGAGTTACATTCTATTTCTCTGCAGCAACCTGTCCATTCTCCCTTCTTAACTAAAGAGGGCATGCAGCATGCTCAAGGCACTCTTCTTCTTGGCCTCCTTCCCAAGGCAGAGCCAAGGAAATGAGAAGGCTGCCCAGGATTAGAATAAACAGAAGTCACATTCTTTTATTCTTCTGCTCTGTTACTGGGGAGTGTATGCTAGGGCAGCTTTATAACATGTTCCCTTCACAGGACACCCTCCATAAAAGAACAGGAGCCATTCTAAGAACGAGAGCAGGCGCACAGATACGAGGACAGCTGAGGGCCAGCATGCAAAGAGACTGGACTAGGAGAGGAGCAAAGGTGTTAAGAGGTATTCGGTTTCAATCAACTAATAATTCTCTCAGCTTCATGGTCCTCCTTAAGTAAATAAAAAATGTGGACAAACTAAACCCTACTCAGGTTACGCGGTACACAGCCAGAGACCAGCAGTAAAGAGAATCACTCACTTCCTCTGGAAGTCAGGGATGCTGAAGAGCACCTGGACCACAGAGTTGAGGTAGCAGCTATTCCCCAGGTTCCGGATGCCCGTGTAACCAGGTCCAAACAGAGGCTTGAGTGGCACACCTGACTCCTGGATCAGCTCCCATTCACCAATCCGCTGGTTCATGTCTATCTCCAGCTCAGTCATTGTCTTGTCCGTCTGCAGGGAAGGGGACTTTAGACTAGGCAAGAAACTCAGCCCTGAAGTTTCCCAGAGTCTAGGGCAAGATCTAGTTACAGCCCAGGATTTATGGAATTGGGGCCTGGGCATGTTAAATATCATGTAGTCTCTAAGCTCCAGACTGGGAATCATTCTAGATCCATTAGTCATCAGACCTCTGTTTGAATGAGGGAGTGAAATGACCAGGAGTCCCCCTACCCAAAATGTTTTTTCCCATTCTGAAGTCATTCCTACTATAACCTTTAGATTCTCACTCATAGAACACTTCCTCAGGAAATGTCCTGATCCCCTAGCCAGGCCAGGGCCTGCTATAAACTCTGGTAGTGTCACACTATCATCCATCTCTCAAACCACTGGTCACTGGTCAGCGATTTGCAATTATTCACTTATTTGTGAACATGACTGAGACCCACCATGCTCCTAGACTATGTCTATGAAACCAAGGAGCATATCTATTTTATTCATATAGTGACCATTATGCAACAAGTGTTTGGTAGTCATCACTGAATGACCAAATGACTGTAGACTTCTCTTCAAGAGAAATCCATCTTGGGGGTTGGGTAACTTCAGCTTCAGGCACAGAAGAGCCACAGAGGCAGGAATGAAAATCTGACACTAATGGGGGGTGGGGTGGGAGGGAGCTCACCTTCTGCATCTTCAGCATGTCGATGCCAAAGTGGGACAAGTGCTCTGCCAGGCTAGGGTCCAGAACCATGTCATCCTCATCATATGAATACACATCTAGAGCAAAAGGCAGACACAATGTGGGCAGGGGACATAGTTTGGCACTGGCCTATCCACCAATTCTACCTCCTGCCCAGAGGACATAAGGACAGCCAGGAAGGATCACCCTCCTGGCTCACTTAAGAATTAGTGAGGAACAAGCCCATCTGGAATTGGTTGTCAGAGGGAACAGGGTGAAACAGGATGAGGGTGGAATTGTGATTTTCTTTTTTTCAAATGCATGTGTATGTTCACGTGTGTGCAGGGTTTTTCTGGAGACAGTTTTCATGTAGCCCAGGCTGGCCTCAAATTCATTACGTAATTGAGGATGATATTCAAATTGATCCTCCTGCCTCCATCTCCCAAGCACTGGGATAACAGATGTGCACTAGTACACGACCATACCCAGATTTAATTACGATTTGGATTCTAACCTTGTAACATAAGCTACTACAGTAAGATCAGTTTGGAAAGACAGTTACTAACCAGATAATGGTGGTTGTCTCTAGGAAGGGGACTAGGATTGTGAAAGGCAGTGGTGAAGTTTTAAGTCTTCATTTCGTACCAAGGGGATACACTCATGTGTTATTCATGTCATGAAATGAGTAACTGGAAGACGTTAAGTGGGGAGGGGCAGGTGAGTACCCGCTCCATCGGGTGTGATGGTGCCCAGCTTCACAGCTAAGGGGTAGCCGGTCTCCCTGTAGTGCTCCACAGCATGGTTGTTGCCCCCACTGCCATCGAAGTATCGTCGGCCACAGAGGATGGAGCCATCTGTCAGGTTGAGCCACAGGTTCTCTTTCATGTCACACTTGGAGCACTTCCAGCCACTAGCCCAGGGAGAAGAAAACGAGCTGAATTCTGGGTCGGGGTCTCTATGGGAGCGGCAGTAAGAGGGGCCCATTCTCCTCTTCTGGCTGTCCCCGCATTGTTCATCTTCCCCCACACCTTCTTTCTGGTCTTGCTCCCTACCCTCTCTCCCACCAGCTCCAGTACAAGGGTGCCTGGCCTCTTTACCCTCGCTCTAGGGGTTGTGCCCAGAGATGGGAGGAGCCAGGCCTCACCAGGGAGGGATCCGCGCAGGGTTGTCCAATTGCTTGAGGTTGAAGGCATGCTTAGACACCTGACGGACCTCTCCATCCCAAGCCTGCACCTCCTGCTTGCGGGAGGCTGAATCAGCTGAGAGTAGAGCTTCCACTGCACTGGTCACCTAGAGGGAGCACAGAGTCAGCCAGGACCCAACCCCTGCCCACATGCCCTTTCCACCCTCGGTCTCCAGTTTGGTTAGTGCTGTTCAAGCCACGAACACCAGCCCCTCCAGTCCTAGAATCTCTGGATAGGGTGGTAAGATTTTCATACCCGATCTCTGACAATGTCGGGAAGCCCCCCCAACCCATCCCGGGCGATCTCCAGGTAATCTGGCAAAATGACAATCTTCACGTCCTCGTCATATTCAAACTTCTCCTCGGTGAGGTCAAACCCACCTTCAACACCTGGTTATGACAGGGAAGAAGGGAGAAAGTAGGACAACTACCATTGGTCATTGGCTCTCGTCCAATGTGTCCCCTCAGCTCTAAGGCCACTGGTCAGGCTCAGGTTCTCCTAGCAGGTAGCTCACCAATTGCCAGCCGGGTGGGCTTCTTCCGAGGTGGGTCCCCAGTGCCTGCACTAGTGTCCTCTTCTTTCTGCAATGAAAAGGGTTCAGAGGGCCAGGTCTGATGGCGCCTGACCTTGTCCTCGCATTCAGGAGGCAGAGGAAGGCTCTCTATGAGCTCCAGGCTAGCTGAGGCCACAAAGTAAAACCCTGTCTAAAAAGACAAAAACCAAAACGAAACACAGAAAAAAGGAGGGTCAGGAGCAGCCCTGCGCCCCAGGTCAGAACAAATGAGGAAGATGGAGGAAAAGAATGGTGAACTGTACAATGGAATGAAGATAAAGACACAACTGTGGCAAGTTTCAGTGACAAATGAGAGCAGGTGGAAGAAAAGCAAAGGACACCAGGGGAGTCGAGGTGTGCTGGAGTATCAGAGAGGAGTCTCAGCTGAGGAAATGCCTCCGTAAGACTGGGCTGCTGCAGGCAAGCCTCGATAGAGGGCAGCAGTTTTCAACCTGTGGGCTACGTCAAACGGCCCTTCACAGGGGTGGCATAGCAGGTCTCCTTCATATCAGATATTTACATTACGATTCATAACAGTAGCAAAACGACAGTTATGAAGTAGCAACGAAAATGATTTTATGGTTGGGGGTCACCACAGCAGGAGGAACTGTATTAATGGGTCGCAGCATTAGGAAGGTTGAGAACCACTGCTGTAAGGGAATTTTCTTAATTAATGATTGACATGGGAGGGTCCAGCCAACCCATTGTGGGTGCCACCCCTGGGCTGGTAGCCCTGGGTTCTAAAAGAAAGCAGATTGAGCCAGTCACTGGGCAGCTCCCCTCCATGGCCTCTGCATCATGTCCTGCCCCCAGGTTCCTCCCCTGCTTGAGTTCCTGTCCGGACTTCCTTCATCGAAGGACTACAGTGTAGAAGAGTATGCCAAATAGAGTGTAAGCCTTTCCCCCAGTTCACTTTGGTCGTAGCGTCTCATCACAGCAGTACTAACCCTGACTAAGGGAATGGACATACAAAACAGGCACTTTGTGGAGTGTGTCTGGATGTTTCAAGCCCACACCACAGCCACTGTGCCTACCAGTCGCCGGGTCCTCCGGAGGTGCAAGTAGACACGCTGGCCTGTCTTGTTGAAATGTCTCTCCACATACTGTTTCCCAAAGCCCAGGAATGTGTTCATGCAGATGTAGAGGCCACCCTCAGACTCCTGCAGGGCACAACACAAATAGGGAAACACAAGAAGGTTGCAGTTTGGACATATGGGGAAACCAAGGACCAAGGGTCAGAAATGCTGGTTTCCTAACACTGTGTGGCCCTTAGCAACTTATGTAGCCTGCCGGGACATGCTATATGGCTAAAGTTCTCCCAGCATCCTCTATGAATTTGAAAACAGCCAACAAGCTCATGAGGCAACTGAACAAGACCTCTCAGTCACCAATCTTCTTCTTGTTCATTCTTTGAGTGGGTTTCAATGCTCACCAATCAACCACAGAAGGTCCCTTCGCCTCTTCTTTGGCTCAGGAGATCCAGAAAGAAAATGGGGCTGGCAGTGTCAGGGCTTACATTTAGAAAGAAAAAGAAGTCTTTCCTGGGAGAAAAAAGGCCTACACTTTCAAACCCATCACCAACCAGACAGACCTCCTAGACCAGAGAGGCAGAGAACGCAGCACCAAGCAGTCCATCTAACCCCGAGCTTGACAACAGTCAGACCTTTCCTTTGTCACTTTTCTACTACAAGAAAATCCTGGCTTTAGAGGAAAATACCTTGTTTGGGACTCACAATTAAACCTGAACATAGATTAGTAAGGTCATGAAGTCCATCATTTTACAGCCACTAGCTACCCCTACCTCATCCCTTTTCCCTGTAAGACCCCCACTGATGCCCCATCAACCTGAAACCTCAAAGCTAGCCCTTTTTATTTACCTTTGTTTATTTTTGAGACATGATCTCCTTGTGTAACCTAGGCTAGCCTGGAACTATGTAGCCTGGGATGACCCAAACTTCTGCTCTGCCTCAGCCTCCCAGGGCTGGCTGAGGTTACAGGTGTGTTGCCACCACACCCAACTGAGATAGCTAGACTACATAAAACTCACGAACAGGGAAGATAAATGCCCATCCTGAATCCTGAGGAGGGACACACAGGCTCCCCAAAGCTAAGCCAGTCTGCCAGTGCCTTTAGAAGAATGACAGAGAAAGTGGGAGAGGAAACTGAAAAACAGAGTCTGGTCTCAGATCCAAGGCTTTGAGCAATAGGCACCCTTTTCCTGGAATAAAAGTCTCAGTGGCCTTGAAAATTCCCCACTGTGATAGTAAAATGAGGACACTATCTAAGATAGTTAGTGGACCAGTAAATTGCACTGTATCACTCCCCAGAATAGTGCAGGCTGCAATGTTCACGAATAAAGTATTTCTCACCACAAAGGTCAGCTACACTCTCTTTCTTCCAGAAAAAGAATCAGAAGATGATCTGACGTACTTGAGTTTGTTACTAAATCAAGTAGGCTATACTGGAGATTTCTTGACTTAGAATGAAAAGAGGGAACGTGTTGGAAAATTACAAAACAAACAAACAAAACCAAAACCTCACCTTTTCTGGGTCATTTAAAGTAGTTACTAAGGAGGAGACAGGGACAACTTTTAAGTTGTTTTCAGCGTAAAGACAGACAGACACACGGATGTCTGTCTTTCCCTCCTGGGAGGGAGGTGTGCACTCTCAAGTGACTTCAGATGAAAATAAAAGGTTCTGGTTTCAGCTCGGACTGAAAACCCCGATGCTCTAGGCCAGCAGTCTTCCTTTATTTCTACCAAGGCCAACTTGAGAGAAGCAGAGCATTATCTGGGGCTCAGAGCAAAGCCCGGCAAAGCAAGCAAGCAAGCAAGCAAGCAAACCACAAATCACAGTACTGGTCCTGGAGTGGGCATCACATCATGCTGCTCTACTCAGCACTCGGGACGCACTAATGAAGCCTGTCCTCTCTGACTTGCAGTTTTCAGGCCATGAGCTGGTCTGGCTGAAGGCTCTGGGCAGGGCCCAACAGCCGCTTGAGGGGAGGGGTGGCGAGGGGGCGGATCCCAACCAAACTGCAGCCCTTTCGGTTTGGGCCTGGAGGCTTGTCTCCAGCTGAGGATGACATAGGAAGGCAGAACTGCAGGCAGGGAGGCACCAGGTGGAGCCTGCGAAACGTGAAGCACGGTGTGGGTGGCGGCTTTGTCTAACTAGACAAGAGTGGGAGAAAGATGGTAAAGGGGCCTTAGCATCCTCCCAAGAAAGAAACCCTCTCTTGGAATACTTGACAAGGGGTTGTCTCGGCAACCTGTGAAGGACGGAGGAAAAGGGAGGGGGGCGCGGCCATAATTCACTTCAAAGAAGAAACGACTAGAGGTTTCCACTGGGTGTTTTTCCTCCTCCTTACCAATGACCCACCTCCCCATCCCCTGTCCAAATTAGCCACGAATGGAGGATGTTTAACTCAGTTTTTCGCCAAACTGGCCTTCTTCACAGCTCTCTTCCAGACTAGAAGCTGAAGGCCATACCCTCCCAACCTCAACCCCTGCCCAGAACAGTGGGGAGTCGCCCCTAGTCCTTCCACATGAAACTACAAAACCCGGAGAGCCCTGCGCAACGTGCCCGGCCACCTCCAGGCTTTTTTTCTGGGCGTCGCTTGGGGGATGTAGTCCACCGATCAGGTTCCAACTCTATCTTAGAACGGTAACAAGGGACAGGGGCAACTACAATGCCCATAATGCTTCACGAGACCAGGAATGGGCAAAGCGAGAGCTGTACCTTCCGGGAGTGGTAGTCACACTACAGCTCCAGATAATGAAAAGCAAGAGCAGAGCGTCGCGGGGAAAACTACAAGTCCCAGGGTGCATCGCAAGGAGGCGGTAGCCCAAGGCTTGCAGGCCTGGCCGAATGACCAGGGCGATGGAAGGAAGTCGTGGTGGCCGCGGGCGTGGGGAATGGGCTTACCGGCGTGTCGAAGGAGAAAGCGCACTCGTCTTTGTGGACCCGGTCTCCCGCCTTGGGGACACGGATCGTCGGTAACACTGACAGCAGCGCCTCCTCACTCAGCTCCGCCATGACACCGGCAGCAGCTCCTCCTCACACAGCAGCTCCCACTGTCCCTAGTCCCCCCCCCCACTCCTGCTCTCGCGTCCAATGAGCGCGACTCGCTAGGCGCATGCGCTAAAGGCAAGACACGCGAGAACGGCAGTTGGACTCAGCCTGCCGCCCGGTGCCCGCCCTCCGCCCCACTCAGCGACCACCAATGAAAAGCTCTCCTGGCACAACTGATGGTCGAAAGGACCAATCCCGCTCTTCCAGGGCAGGCGCGCTGGTGGAGGCGCCAGGAGGGCGCGCAGTAGCGGCGCCTCTGATTCAAGGACTCGAGGAGCGTGCTTTATGTGAAGAGCACAAACCGTGGGTTGTTTAAACCCATGAATTACTGAAACGTTGTCAGGGGCTCGTCCAATGGGGAAGCAGACGGCCACTTGTCTTCTTGGTATTTGAAAAGCAGTAGCCAATGAGGCGGACTTTGAGAGACGTGAGTGATAACTTCGTCAACCAATGAGGATTGCCGTCTCGCCTTAGGCGAACCATCCTAGCTCCGTCTCCAGCCAGTTTTGTGCATACAGCCTAATAACTCGTCCTATTTTACTAAAACCGAAAAGCTGAGCAGCGCTCAAGGGCTCACGCCGATACGGAACAAAAGTCACCGGCTCGCCGAGGCACCACCCCCGAGGGCAAGCCAGTCCTCAGCCCATTGGCCAGTCCTCATGATAGACATCCTCTAGACCAATGGCCTTGTGGTCAGGAGGGCGCGTTTCCCACAACTGGCCTATGAGAGTCTGCTTCGGCCCAGCCAATAGGGTCAAGGCAGGGGCGTGGCGGGAAGTTTGAAACTCCGGGCTTGGGGAGTTGTTGCTGGAGCTGGTGGTGTTCTCCCAGAGGTCGACCTGGGGCCCCCGTAAGTGATGCGAATAAATTAGTGGGCACAGCCGAGGCTCCCGCAGACCCGAATGCGCCGCTAGAAAGGTCCGCTCCTTATTCCCCTCCGAGGTCTCTGGGCCACAGAGCCTGAGGTTCCTCTGCTGGAAACTGGGAGGACCGGGTGGGTCCGGGGTCAGAGGTCCGACACGGTGGCGGTAAGCTCTGAGACCCGAGTCGCTCCTGACCGGCGTCTCTTCCTCTGCATCTGCACAGCCGGGCCCCGTCGCCACCCCTAGCGGAGATGGGTTCTACTCAGAGCATCTCAGGCACCCCAGCGCGGCCTCTGCCACACAACAAGCATCTGGCACGGGTAGCGGACCCTCGTTCACCCAGTGCTGGTATCCAGCGCACTCCTATTCAGGTACGCCGGGCTGGGGTGGGGAGTGCAGAGAAGCGGTCCTGATTCGTGGGCCTCTGGCTAGCTGGTTTCTGTGCGAGTCCTTGTCCCGCTGCCACTGGAACCTTACTTTGTGCCCCTTTTTATTTATTTTTTTGAGGTTCTGATATAATATCATTTCTGTCTTCCCTTTCCTCCCTCCAAACCCTCCCATATACCCCTCCTTGCTATCTTTCAGATTCATGGTCTCTTTTTCATTAACTGACTTTCTGGTGTTTTTTGTTTTGTTTTGTTTAGACAGGGTCTCACTATGAAGCCCTGGCTAGTTTGGAACTCACCATGTAGACCAGGCTAGCCTCAAACTCCCAGAGATCGACCTGCCTTCCAAATACTGGGATAAAAGGCGTGTGCCACTACCATGCCTGGCAACTTTCCGCATTCTTAATCTGCATTTGGCAGGCTGCATATCCATGGGCATTAGCAGTTGTGACAGGGAATATGGGGAGGAAATACAGATCAGGGCCCAGACTTGTACTAACTTACGGTATTGACAGGTGGAGAGCTCTCCACAGCCAAGCCTACCAACAGAACAGCTGAATAGTCCGAAACAAGCGCAAGACCCAGACCCCCGCTCTCCTACTCTTGGTATTGCACGGACGCCCATGAAGATAAGTGGTGCAGGTAAGTGATGGTCCAGGGGATGCTGATGGAGCTGACACCTATCTAGGGTGGCATCAAAACCATTTCAGTTTGACTGTTCTTTATTTGCTGGTTTTGGTAGCTCTGCCCGGGGCTCCAGCCTCCCATTTCGGACCCCTCTCACTTAAAAGGAAATTTTTTTACATTTATTTTATGTGGGTGGACACACAACCTGGCACAGTTCATGTGTGAAGGTCAGAGGCCAACTTTAGGGAGTCAGTGCTCTCCTCTGCCATGAAGCTTCTAAGGATTCAGTTCAGGTCATCAGACTTGGCAACACGCTCCTTTATCCACTAAGCTGGCCTTTTTTTCCCTTTCTTTCTTTCTTTCTTTCTTTCTTTTTTTTTCTTCTCAGAGACAGGGTTTCTCTGTGTAATAGCCCTGGTTGTCCTGGAACTCACTTTGTAGACCAGGCTGGCCTCGAAATCATAGAGCTCCAACTACCTCTGTCTCCGAGTACTGGGACCAAAGGTGTGCACCACCACTGCCCAGCTTTTTTTTTTTTTTTTTTTTTTAAGGCAAGGTCTTACATTGTAGTCCTGGCTGGTCTGGAATTTGAGGCAGTCCTACTTTAGCATTGTGAGTGCTAGAATTACAGGCATGTATTACCATGCCCGGCTCCCCTAGCCCAACTGGGATGAAACCCAGCCCTCCTCAGGTTTTTTTGTTTGTTTGTTTGTTTGTTTTGCGGGGGGTTGGTTTCTTGTGATAGCGTTTCTCTGTGTAACAGTCCTGGCTGTCCTGGAACTCCCTCTGTAGAGCAGGCTGGCCTTGAACTCACTGAGATCCTCCTGCCTCTGCCTCCCTAGTACTGGGACTAAAGGCATGCGCCGCCACCCAGGGGCCCAGCCCTCCTCCTGTGTTCACACTCTACCACTGAGCTGCACCCCAGCTCTCCTCTCAGTCTTCTCCACAGCTTGTTTTCCCCCGCCCCATCTGAACACGAGTCCCGATGCTCCTCTCTCTCTTCCTCCTGGGTTCGTATCAGAAGGCCACAGCTTGTTTCTCTTCTTCCCTCTAGACCCTCAGAGTCCACTGGTGAAAGAGCTGAGTGAGGGTTTTGAGACTGAAGCCTCCAAATCCGTGTCCCCGCCAGAGCTGGCTCTGCCCCAGCCGACACCTTTGTCTTCTGAACTGGACCTGCCTTTGGATACTCAGTTATCCCTTGAGGACCAGTTGCTGCCTTGGAGCCAGACTGAACTCCCCTCCAAACAGGGGTTTACCAAGGAGGAAGCTAAACAATCCACAGAAACCATAATTGCCAGCCAGAACTTGGAGAAGCCCTCAAGAGATCCTGAGACTCCGCAGTCTTCAGGTACAAAATTGAAGAGCAAGATGGAGGGAAGAGAAGCTGGGATCATGTCCTGGGCTATTGTAGGAAGAATAAACTAAGCCCCCATTCTGCGTCCTTCCTTTGACAAACCTTTCTTTCCTAGGTTCTAAGCGCACTAGACGGAAAACAAACAGCAAGGTGCTTGGGAGATCGCCTCTCACCGTCCTGCAGGATGACAACTCCCCTGGGACTCTGACATTACGGCAGGTAAAGAAAGAGGGTGAGAATTCACCAAGAGTGTCCATCATTATATAGACCCTTTTCCCCAGCTCTTACCTCTCCTTAACGGCCCTCTGGCCACTCGGCTCACATACCGCCTTTTGCAGGGTAAGCGGCCTTCTCCTCTAAGTGAAAATGTTAAGGACCTAAAGGAAGGAGTCGTTCTTGGAACTGGAAGATTTCTGAAAACTGGAGGAGGAGGAGGAGCATGGGAGCAAAGCCAGGACCATGACAAGGAAAATCAGCATTTTGCTTTGATGAAGAGCTAGGTCCATGCTGGGTTCACCCAGATCCTGGTGACAGTCTGTGTTCTTCGCCCCTTCCCCAAGGGCACTGAGGAAAGTCTTGATTTCTGGTTCCTCCCAGGCTGCCACCTCTGGTACTTGGACATTTTTTTTGTTTTGTGTGTTTCTTGTATAGTAAAGGAGATGATTTTAAAGAATGCTTTAGGAAGTTAGACAACGCTGCCCTGGGTCTTTTGTGTGGAGAATGGCAGCCTGGGGGTCTGTGAGCCCCAGATACATCTCTCTGCTATCACTTCTGAGCCTCTTTTCTATGCTGTAAGTTTTGATGTTCCCCAAGGCTCTGCCTTTGGCCCCTCTCTCCTCTCCCCCTTTTGTTTGGGCTTAGCTATTACCTGCTTTTGAGAACATTCAGGTCCCTCTCTCACCCTAACTTTTATTCAGCTGCCACATAAGCACTCAACATTAGTTCCCTTAAAATAAAACGTATGATCTTTCCCTAAAGCTTTTCCTCATTGCCTATTCCCTACCCTTGTGGATAGGAAGGACCATCACCCACCTGTCTGCCTGAACATTAATCTTGGCCTCGGTCATCATATTGAGTTCTTCTGTTTAGAATGACGTATGTGTGAGTATGGTCACTAGGTCTTGGTGATTCTACGTTTTTAATCTCTTCTCCTCCTGTTTTGTCGTTTTGTGTGTGTGTGTGTGTGTGTGTGTGTGTGTGTGTGTGTGTGTGTGTTTGTGTTGCTGGAGACTGACCCAGAGCTTTGCTCATGTTAGGCAAATGCTCCATTACTGAGCCTCACACTCAGCCCGGTCCTGTCATCCTTGAATTTCTTACCGCCTGCCTCACATCTTATCTCTAGAGGGCCAGTCTCTCTTTCCATTTCAGCACCCTAAACTGTTGGCAGACCAGTTTGCCTGACAAGCTTAGTGATCATGGTAATACCCCACTTGGAACTGTTTAATGGCCTCCAAGGCCTTTATATCAACTCCTATGCAGGCATGCACCCATGACTGTGGTCTGTAGCCAGCTGTTGTGTGCCTCCCAGCCACTCAGCCTCCTCAGGAAACCTCAGCTTCTGCCTTGATCCTTCTTCCTGCCCACAGTCTACCTAGTACTTAGCCTTCATCCTAGTACCTGTAATATCTTGTTGCCCGTTAACGGGACCTAGGTCTTCTTGTAGCACAAAGAGGGTGGAAGCTGGCATCACAGGATGCTACATTTTATTAAGTAATAATAGAGGGGAGGAAAGGGTAGAAAAGGAGAAAGTATGAAGGGGCCAGGAGACTAGTAGTGACATCCCATAATCATGAGCTGAGCACCCTGGCCGTTCCAGGTCTGGGCAAAGGCTGCTGGTAGCTCAGGAGGACTCTAGGGGCTGAGAGAGGGTCTGTTCTTGTTTATTAAGGGAAGCTGTGAGTACTATGGAAAGGGGAGGCCACAGGAGGAAGTGGGGCAGTTCTTTGCCCTTGTGTCCCTGATGCTTCCAAAGGCACACTCCCATAATCCCTACTGCTCTCAAAAGGAAGTTGACTGGGAATGGCCCCTGGGCTATAGAAGACTGACCCTAAAGAGATGGGGATAGGAGGAAGCAGCTGAGAATCTTCATGGCTTCCCGCCTCTCTTCCTCTAGCCTCCTTAGTTCCAGATTTTGAGGAAGCTGTCCCAGGAACCAGTGGCCACAGCCATGCCATCAGCTGTGACCCCCAGGCAGCTGACTCTGTTGTCATGGCCAGAGAGTATGCCTGAGGAAGAGAGGGAAAAGTCAGCCTACTTTCCCAGGTGAGTCAGGGCCTATGATGTACAGAAGCTCCAGCCTGGGGAGGCTGGACTCTGCCCTGATGGAGACTAAGGAACTGAAGGAGGATTAGCCCTGAGGAAAGGGATTATCATCAGGCCAATTCCTTGGTCCAGAATTTGAGTCCCTGGTGGGGTGAGGGTGAACTGTTAGGAATGTCATTTTGCTGTGAGGAAGGCCAGGGTCACTTGGATGGGCCCAAGGAAGTGGTCCTTTGGTTCTAGGTTTTTGTTTTTTTAAAGCAAGGCCCAGAAAAGTGACATGCATAAGGTAAACTCAAAAAGTAATCAACTGGATAGGCTTTGGAGCCTGATTCTGGGGTATGTCTTATTTTCATTCATCTCTTGGTCTCTCCTGATGGAAATCAGACTCTCCACTCTAGACTATGCCAGTCCTAGACAAGTCCCTAGGCATGGCCAAGGACCCTTCCATGGCCTACTCTCGTTCACACCTCCCTGAGGCTGTCCCTTAAGTGCATGGCCCTGGAAGCTCAGGTCCCCAAAGGACTGGGCATTTAAGATACACTGGTTTGAGGTGGCCAGAAGGAGCAGGCATGGCACTGGGCAGAGGAAGGGCTGCAAAGAGCACTGTGTGTTTGGGGAATATGGTCTCAGTTTCGGAAGCAAAGGGTGCTGGTTTCCAAGGCGCGAGATAGGCAACAATTAGGAAACAGCAGTAAGGGGTCCCCATAAAGAAACTGCGAGGGAAGGAAGGAGGGCTGGGGAGTCTGGGCCAGACCCTTACCTACACGCTCACACTTCATAGAGTCCCAGACATTGCAGTTGAAGTCATCATAGCCTGCGAAGAGCAGGCGACCACTGAGCGAGAAGGCTACTGATGTGATGCCACAGATAATGCTCTCATGGGAATAGGCAGTCAGTTCCTGGTCTGCCCTCAGGTCAAACAGACGGCAGGAGGCATCATCTGAGCCAGTGCAGATGGCCTCTCCATTGGGAAAGAACTGAGAATACAGGTAAGAGGTGGTCAGGGCTCACCTGGGGCGGCCTTGCCTTCCTGCCTGCTTCCTGGTTTCCACGGGAGTGTGAGGTACTTCTCTCAGCCTCTGTCTGTCCGTTTCTGGGTAGGGTGAGGCAGCCAGCAGCATAGCTGGTCACCGCTGTGTTCTTGTGGCTTCCTCTGCCCTTGACCCAGCGCTGTAGACAGGCGTCATTGCCATGTTGCAGACAAGAGCACCAAGGGTTCCCAGGTCACACAACTAAAAGATCAGACTTCTGTGATGATCCTAGGCACTAAATCAGGGTGTGTGAGGACAGCATGAGGTCCAAGCACATAACCTGAATGTCATCATGAAGAACAGCAGGTATACTTGGAGGGAAATTATAGAAAACTGGTGTGCCCTTATCAAGAAGATGTAATACCACAGACCCCAGAAAAGTAGAAAAATGGTTCCAGTCTAGAGACAAAAGATATGGCAAGGATGTGCATGTTTCTGGATCAGGTTCTAGGTAGAAAAACATTGCTGATAAGGACATTTATGAGATAACTGGTTAAATTTGAGTTAAGAGCTGCAGTATTCTGTAAACGTTGAATTTCCTGGTTTTTACAAATTATACTGGGGCTGGAGAGGTGGCTCAGGAGTTAAGAACACTGACTGCTCTTGCAGAGGACCCAGGTTCATTTCCCAACACCTACATGGTGGCTCACAGCCATCTGTAACTCCAGTTCAGGTGTCAGGCATGTATGTGGTGTACAGACATACACGCAGGCAAAACACTCATACACATAAAACTTATACTGTAGCCGGGAATGCCACTTATACCTGTAATCTTAGCACTTGGGAGGCTGAGGCTGGAGAATTGCCTTGAGTTCAAGGCTAGCCTGGGTTCCAGGGTGAGAGAATAAGTTGAGTCCCTAGAACTCCGAAGGCTGAGGGAGGAGACTGTAAGCCTGAGGAGGCCTGCCTGAGTCAGGAAGTGGGCTCTGGTAAAGCGTTGTCAACCCAGTCTCCGAAGCTGAACGAAAGGCCCGGATACACAGCTCGCTAGGCTTAACCTGGGTTCGTTCTCCAGCATGGTAAAATAAAATGTGTAGGATGGGTATGGTGGCTCATGCCTTTAATCCCAGCACTGGGGAGGCAGAGGCAGGCGATCTCTGTATGTTCAAGGCCAGCCTGGTCTGCAGAGTAAGTTCTAAGACAGCCAGGGCTACACAGAGAGACCCTGACTCAAAAAAAAAAAAAAAAAAAAAAAAAGTATGGAAAGTAAAGTAAGTTAATTTTAACATTTGGGGGTGGCTAGAGGGCTCAGTGGGTAAAAGGACTTGCTACACAAGCCTGATGCCTGATGACCTGAGGCTGATCCCCAGAACCCACAGTAGAAGGAGAGAACAGACTCCTCAAATCTGTTTTCTGACTAGTCCCACTCAAGATAATTTTTTTAAAAATTAAAAATTGGGCATGTCATGGTGGCACACATCTTTAATCCTAGCCCTTGGGAGGTAGAGGTTGAGATCTCTGAGTGTGAGGCCAGCCTGGTCTACATAGCAAATTCCAACCTAGCTAGAGCTATATAATGAGACCTTGTCTTAAGGAGGATTTTTTTTTTTTTAAACTTGTGATTTAGGGCTGGAAAGATGGCTTAGCAACTAAGAACACTTGCTCTTGCAGAGGACCCAAGTTCCGTTGGGTCCCAGCACCCACATACATGACAGCTCATAACTGTGACCCAGCAGTTCCAGGGAATCCAACACCCTCTTCTGCCCTCTAAGAAGTATTTAAGGGGCACAGAGCCATGATGTGTAACATACTCTCAAAGGACCTAGGAATAAGGCCCTAGAGTGCAGCTTGCTGGTAGGGCATTTGTCTTGCATATGGAAAGATCTGAGTTGGGTCTCCAGCACTACACACCAGACACAGAGAACAGAGGGGAGGATCCAAGTGTGAGTGTGTGCTCGTGTGTCTAGAGACAACGGTAAGCATATGTGGCAAAATGTTCACAGTGAATCTGGGTGAAGCAGACATGGGATTTCTTGTCATTGGTTTTAAAACTATCCTATAAAGGTAAAATTATTTTTAAAAATACGAAGGAAAGGCCTTAGGGGTGCTGTGGAAGTGGGTCAGAGATGTGTGTTAGGGTTTAAGGGAGTTCCTGAAGGGTACACATGAGACACTCACACAGATCGCATTGATGTCTGATTCATGGCCCGTGAAAGTCTGGCGGCAGGTCCCTTCCCTCACATCCCAGAGCTTTGCGCTGGCATCACAAGCTCCCGAAATGAAAAGTTTGTAGTCTGGAGATACAGCCAGGCTCATACAGTCTCCAGTGTGTCCCACAAACACCGTCTTCTGCTGCCCCGTCTCAATGTCCCACAAGGCACTGCCAGGAGACAAGGAGCCCATCACAGAGAAATGTCACAGTTGCCCAGGACAGGACGACCTTCCAATCCTCCGCACCCATGGCATTCAACCCTTACCACGTGGTGTCCCCAGAGCTGGTCACAATGTTGTTGTCATCCAGGAAGCGGCAACAGGAGAGATAACCTAGAAGTGGTTAGAAGGACAGTGCCCTGGCTCAGGGTCACAACTGGCCAGGGGCCTGGACTTCCATGACCCCTACGTAGGAAAAGAGGGCTTCTCACCTGTGTGAGCCGAGAGTTCCCGGCTGACCTTAACATTGCCCTCACGGGATTTGAGGCTGTAGATGGAACACATGTTGTCCAGCCCCCCACATGCCACAAAGTTCCCTGATGGTGCATAGGCACAGGTCATGACCCAGGAGGAGCGCAGTGGAATAGCATGTACCTGCAGAGGGTAGATTTGGGGCAGGTAGGACCTGAGCTTCAGGTGAACAGGACAGAGATTGGGCATGGCAACCCTAGGAAGGATGGAGGGTCCTTCCTGGAGGATGGTCAGTAGAAAGGGCTGGTACCTTGTTAGTGGTGTAAGTGTCCCACACGATCAGCTTCCCATCCTGCGAGGCACTTACCAGCAGCCTGGAGAAAGGGCATCTATGTCATCCTTACCTCTTTTCCCTGCCTCTCCCTCCCTTTTAGGCCCCTCTGAATCCTCACTTAGAGTCAGTGGCCCAGTGCATGGCATAGATCTTGGCCAGGTGTCCCCTTAACGTCCTCCGTGTCCGCATCTGGACTCGTCCCACCACCTCTAGGCTAGACACAAGCTGCAAGAGAAAGGAGTATCGGGTTTCACACGTCTGCCACATCCCCTGCTCTGTACGAGCTCCTGCTAGGGACCAGACACTTTAGCAGGTTCCTCAGCATTAAAGAGGCCCCTGGCCTGGAATGACTGGGCCTCTTGTGGTAGACAGGTGCTGGCATAGCTTTTGGCAAGTTGCTCAACAGCAGAGGTGTTTAGCACAGTGTCTCCAGATTGAGGGGGGAATCGCTAGTATGGAGATGGTCCCACCTTGGTCAATCTCAAGCTGTTGGTATAAGGTCACTGATCATTAACTTGGGAAGAGAGACACAGATGATATGAGACTGATAGATGCCTGTCCTCACACACCAGTAACACATAGCCAACACCCATGGGTTCCAAGGCATTGCCATCACCTGGGACTGCCCCTGCTGAATTCTAGTTCTCCACCCCTTCAACCACAGCCAGCCTCCCAGTTGGTAAGCCTCCAGAGTCCACAGATTAGGTCTGTCATACCTTGTCAACTTCAGCAAATCACACCTTTCCATGAGCCTATTATCTTACAGAGTTGCCATGGGAATCATATAAAATTATGTATTTAAGCATCTAGCACAGTACCTTTCTCATGATATTTACCCTTATGAACATATTTAATACAATTGATCTATTTTCTTTCTTCCCTCTCAGTACTGGGGATTGAACCGAGGGCCTCAGCTGTGCTAGCTCGGAAGTCTACCACTGAAATATAGCCCCAGACCCTTTTTACTTTTTAAAAATATATTTCTATTAACTATTTGATAATTTCATACATGCATGCAATGCATTTTGATCCCATTCACCTCTATTTCTAGCTCCTCCCAGATCTACCCTTCACCTCCTACCTCCTACTCCCCCCGCAACTTCATGTCTTCTGTTTAAAATTTTTTCCTAGCTCAACTTTTTACTTTTTATTTTGAGACAGGCTGGTCTTAAAAGCACTCTGCAGCCCAGGCACGTCTTGACTTTTCAATCCTGCCTCAGCCTTCCATGTAGCTGGACTCCAAGCCTTGTGCCACCCAGCATGGCTTGGTACTTACTGTCGGTTCTAAGAAACAGTGTTATTTTGTGTATCACCAAGAAAGAAACAATAGGCTAACACGGTGTCATGTATTGTCAGATGCATCTCGATTTTAGAGAAATCTGAAGAAACAAGCATTTTAGAATGGATGAAATGCAGTCTTAGACAACCATCAATTCAAGGCTATGAGAAATCCTACACACCCCCTCCATCTTTACTGCTAAGGATAAAAGGGACAAGACCAGTGTCTGTGTCTTCAGCATCCAGTATAATGCCCGACCCCAAGCAGATCTTAATAGGTGTCTGTTGAATTCATTCATGAGTGTCTTTCCTCACTCTGAGGACAGGCTGTGTGCTACAAGCTCAGGCAGCAGTATGTTGCTGGTCATGAAGAACTCATTCAGTCCCCTCCCCTCCCCTCATGTCCTGCTTCAGAGGGGTAGAGAGTCTCACCTCAGCCAGGGTGATGTCCGCACAGGCTTTCCTGGCATCCTGCGGGGAAAGCAGGCATCAAGGAAGCTGTGGTAGGGTAGGGGGCACACACATGCACTGACACGAGTGGGCATGGGGCTCTGCAGTTGGGTGGTGGTCTCAAATGTGAGGTCCAAATTTAAAGTCTCTGAGTCCTTCTAGATCAGAGAGGTCTCTAAAGTGTTACCCAAGAGTGAACCCAATCCCCTAATCCCTCCCAGGCCACACTCCCACATGTCTTGAGTTCTGTTTTCCAGGGTCCCCAGGATGAGGGCTCTGGGGTTACAGCAATCTGCTTCTTGAGCTGCTCCGCTTCCTGCCTCAGCTGCTCCATCTCCCCCATGGTGCCCAGGTCGAGGGGTAGTTCTGGCTCCTGCCAGGAACATGGAATAGGTGTTGGGGAGTCCCCATCAGACCATGTTGCTGTCCTTTACATCCTACCCTACTCCTGAAAAGTGATGGGGGCCCCCCTTCCTCCTGAGCTAGGTCCTGTGCATCAATCCCAGCCCTGCCTGAGCCCTCCCTGTGGGCCCCCAATCCCAGAGGGCAGAGCCGGTCAGCTCCCTCTTACTTGGGCTCTGGCTGGACTTCTCCCAGGTTTCCGCTTCCCAGGCGCCTCCTGACTCTCAGCTGCGATGCCTGCCTGTCACCTGCCCCCTCTGCTGCCAGAGGAGCTGGCCTGGCCTGGCCCGACTGGGAGGGGGGAACTGACAGGGAAGGGTAAGGCCAACGACAACCACGTCAGGCAAATGAAATCAGCTGGCAGGGGTGGGGGAGAGGCCAGGGAGGGAGGTGTGTGGCTTCCAGAGACTTGGGCCAGCCTGGAGGGGTGGGGAGCAGGCCTGTGAGCCAGAGAAGAGCAGTAACCCCCCCCTCATCCAGCCACTAGAAGGGGGGAATAAAGGGGAGACTCCGTGGTCAGTCTGCCAGCAGAGATAAGAGCATCAGGCCCACAGATCAGAGAAAAGCTGTGAGGATTACTGGTTGGGTTTGGGGAGAGGAACAGAACAAGAGCAGCCACAGCTCCAGTGACCCCCAGGCCCTAGCTCTAACTTGTGGTCATGATCTTGGCAGTGCAGACCTGTTCAGCAAGCAGGCCAGGAGCCAGGACAGACGGGGGATAGATGACCCTGTTGTCAACACCCCAAGCCATGTTCCCTCACTGAGGGCTGTGGGGGGAGAGGGTACAGTCAGAAGCTGAGATTAGAAGGGGCTGATCTGGATAATCCTTTTTCTCGACAAGCCCCAACAGCCCCAACCAGCTGCCCCTGGGCCTGATCCTAGTTGGGGGAGTTGATCCAGGGGGAGCTGGGCTGATGTGCCCCTGCCTTGTGGGCAAAGAAAGGACTACAAAGAGAATGGAACCCTGTATCCTGCTCCTAGGCTGGGGGGGCGGGGGGATCTGTCTTCACGCTTTCTCACACGATTCCTGGGGTCTTACTGGACTGTGAAAGTAGGAGCCAGAGGGATCAGGCTACCCTCTCACCCATACTCAGGAAGAGATGGCAGGGCTTGACAGATGACAGAGTTGGAGACCCAAGGAGCAGCTGTGGTGGTGGTGATGGGGCACATGGGTCTATTTGCATGAGGCAGCAGGTGGCTGAGATTTCCCTGACAAATCACAGGCTCTCATGGCTCCGCCTCTGGGAGGCCCAAAGACACCACCTGTCTCCTCCCAGGCCAGCCCTAGCCACCCCCACCTCCAGTAGCCACAGAAGCTGAGCTAGACCAGACCAGGCCCTGGCTGGGGATCATGTTCTTTATTGCACAGGTTGGGAGAGGATGGGATTGTCTCCTCTGTGTCTTCCTTATTAGGAGTTAGCCTTCAATCCTTGCCATGCCTTTCAGGGAGGCATAATGATCTTTGTCTGCCCTAGCGACCCTGCAGGTCCCTCAGCCTGGGCCAGATCTGGCTTCTGGGCCTGTTGGGCTCTAGTCTAAGTCTGTGTAGTAAGCTTATGAGTCCAGGGCTTGGTGGCCCTTGTAGGTCTCCACGATGGTAGACTGAAGAGACAGGGCATGCTACTACTCTGTTCCTGATGTCACACAGGCCTTCGCATTGGTTCCTTCCCAAGTCAAGTGGCCATATCCCTAAGAAGTTGGCTCAGCCAGTCACAGCTCCTCTCGGACCCGGAGTAGCTTCCCAGCCTTGTCTTGGGCCCGCTGAAGCTTGTGGCTTGGGGGTTCTGGGGAAGGGTCTCTGCTGAGAATTTCTTCCTCTTCCTCCTCTTCCTCCTCCTCCCCTTCCTCCTGCAGCAGCTCTTTGGCTTCTACCCACTCCTGGGGTGGATAAAACTGTGGTTCAGTGTTTGGCATCCACCTCCCCTGGGCCAGCCAACAGCTTCACTGTGAGCCTCACCCCTGCACAAGTTTCCGTGGTGACCACCCACCCACCCCTTCTTCATATCCTCCTACCCTACACTCCTCACCTGCTCCCTGTGCTCAGGCGCCCATGTGTGCCACAGTGCCAGGGCACAACGCCGTCCGTGTGTCACAGCCCATACACCATGAGGATTCTCACCACCAGAGCTGAAGGCCACAAGGCGCCCACATCGAGGACGAACCTGAGCCTGAGGGGTGGGGGAAACACAGCATCAGACTTCCTGTCCATTACTCCTCACTATTCAGGGACTTGTGGTGGTATTTTATTTGTGCTCTAACAAATAAAACTTATCTGAGGATCAGAGGACAGAGCCAGTCCCTAGATTAGACATAGAGGCCAGTCAGTGGTGGCACACACACCCTTAATCCTATCGGGAGGCAGAGATCTGACTGGATTTCTGTGAGTTCAAGGCTACACTGGGAACAGAGCCAGGTGTGGTGGCACACACCTTTAATCCCAAGCAAAGACATGAGTTCTCAAGTGCTGGGATGAAGGCGTGTGTCACCACTGCCTGACTTCTATGTTTACTATAGTGGCTGGCTTTGTCCTCGGATCCTCAGATAAACTTTACTGGGGACACAGATAAAGTACCACCACACGGACTAGCTAGGAAGAGTGCAAGGCTGGAGGAGATGGAAGCCAAAGGGGGCAGGTGCCTCCTGGAGGTTCCCTGTCCTGGAGCCTGACCTTTCCTGCCTGACCCCATGAGCCTGGAGTGAAGTACTCCGAGGGCCCTAGAGCAGCACCAATGGGACGGAAGGTGATGAGGACCTTCAATGCATTTCCACCCTAAGGAAATCCTAGACTGTACATGAGTACACAGACAATTGCTCCGCTCTGTTTGTGCCTTTAGAGGGAAGAGTAAGATAGACTGCCTCTGTGTAACACAGGCTGGCCTGGAACTCCTGCCTCAGCTTCCCTAAAGATAGGATTACAGGTGTATACTACCATGCCTGCCCCTCTTCTTGCCCATTTCTAGGCCCAGGTATAAAAGTCTCCATTACCAAGGACAATAAGGACACCTAACATTATTAACAGTTTAATAATACAAGGCACTGGCTCGTTCTTTTAAGCATATTATATAAATTACTTTTTATCGGGTCAGAGAGATGGCTCAGGGGTAAAGGTGCTTGCCACCAATCCCAACAACCTGAGTTAGTTCAGTCCTTAGAACTTCCACACATGGTGGAAGGAGAGAACCAACTCCTACAAGTTGTCCTCTGTGTGTGTTATGCACCCTCTCCTCGGCCCACCCCTTGCACATGCACACACAGATGCCCACGTAAAATAAATCAACATTTTTAAAAAATTACTTCTCATAGTGCTGGGAAGATGGCTTAGTGGGTAAAGTGCTTGCTGTGCAAGTGTAAGGATCTGAGTTCAGATTCTCAGCCCCCACATACAAGCCAGGTGAGGGAGCTCAAGTCTGTAATCCCAACACTGCCACACCCAGATGTGAGGGAGAGACGGGGTAAGGATGACACTTGATGGTGTGTTCTGATCTCCACATGTGCACTGTGGCATGCACACATCTGCACTCCACAAAATGTGTGTGTACAAAGCCAGGCAAGGTGGCACAGGCCTTTAACCCCAGCACTTGAGAAGCTGAAACAGGCCGATCTCTGTGGTTCACAGCCAGCCTGGTCTACATGTGAGTTCCAGGCCAGCCAGGTCTACACAATGAGACCTTATCTCCAAAACCAAAAGTCAGTCACTTGGGGTGGTGCATGTCTATAATCTCAGCACCCAGAAGGCCACAACAGGAAGATTGCTGTAAGTTCAAGAGCAGCCAGGGCTAGCTATATAGTCAATTCAAGGCTAATCTGGGCTATGTAGCAAGACCCTGTTTACAATAATAATAACAATAATGTCAATAATAATGGGTACTATTACTGTCACCCTTAGTTAAGAAAGTGAATTTCCAAAGTGCTAAGAACCCCAATCTGAAGTTTAGTCCAGGGGTCCTGTCTGTGCCTATGCTAATAGCTAGCTCCATTGCTGCCCAGTCATGGGAGGCCAGAGAGGGTGTTAGATCCCCCAAACTAGAGTTAGAGGTGGTTGTGAGCCACCATGTGGATGCTGGGACCCACACCAGGTCCTCTGCAAGAACAAGCCTGTGCTCTTAACCACTGAGCCATCTCTTGAGCCCCCACCCACCTTGTTCTGTTTTTGTTCTAAGTTTTTATTACTTTTCTTGGAGGTGGGGGTGAAGGGTGCAGTGTGGTGTAGAGGTCAGAGGGCAACTTGTGGAAACTGGTTCTCCTTCCACCGTATCAGTTCTAGAGACCAAACTCAGTTGTCAGGCTTCGGGGTGAGCACCTTTCCCACTGTGCTACCTCACTGGCCCGGGAAGGTGTCTTGATACATTGTCCAGGCTGACCTTGAATTCCTGGGTTTTGGTGATCCTCCAACCTTAGCTTCCTCAACAGCTGGGACTACAAGTATGTATCCTGTACCCATGCTCAGCCACCCTTAG
Organism: Peromyscus eremicus; assembly: GCF_949786415.1. Taxonomy (NCBI): domain Eukaryota; kingdom Metazoa; phylum Chordata; class Mammalia; order Rodentia; family Cricetidae; genus Peromyscus; species Peromyscus eremicus. The sequence continues at coordinate 134,850,232 of NC_081418.1, forward strand.
GAGGTAAGGCAAACTAGGAAGGCGGGGTGGGGACCATTTAGAGATCTTCTGTGAGGCTCAGTCCACCTCTGCAGAAAGCCCTGAGTGCGGTCCAGTGGCCAGCAGGACTAGAGGGGCGGGAAGGGACAGGGTTAAGGTGGCCCCAGCCATTTCCCTGCATTTGCCTTTGGAGAACTTCTGTTTTGAATCCTGACCCCGCAGCTGGGCCCTCTGCCCCAACCCCCTACCGTAACAGTGAGGGCGTTGGGCTGTGTGAAGAACAGGTCGCCTCCTTTGAAGTCATCATTGAGGTAGAGGAGTCCACTGGAAAGTAGAGAAGACAGGAGGCAGTGACACACACATACACACACACACACACACACACACACACACACACACACACACACCGCCAACCCAGACCCAGGCCTGGCAATACAGACAGCCTTTGGGCCTTGTGTGCCTACCTGCCAGTCCCTAGAGAGGCTACCCACCTATAGTCTCGATAGGTGTAGGCTGGGGGCTCCCGCCAGCATTCACCAGTGTCGGGATCCAGGACACAGTTGTCCGCATGCACTGGGTGACTCAGGTCCATGCGCTGCTCTTGTTCACCTAGGATGTAAATGGATCCAGTGAATACATCAGGGTCCCCACCATGGCCCCCGGGGCCCATGCCTGTAGCTCCTGGGGTGACAAATAATCAGAGAAGCTCCCTGTCCCCAGTTAAGCCAGCAGGGGACTGCCGTGAAGAGGAGACCCATATAGACGGGGTTCCCTGATGGTTACCTTCGATGGCACTTCGGCACACCAGGTGGGTGAAGGAAAGATGCAGTGGCCTTTCTGGGGAGAAGTAAGCCTGGGTCAAGGTCCGCACTCGCTCACTCGCCTCCAGAAGCAACTTAGCAGCTGGCCTGCCCACAGTCCCAGCCCGGGCCAGCTGCAGGCAGGGAGAGAGGCCGTGGAAGGCCGGCCTAAATTAGGCCCGTGTGTCTGACACCACTCTCCCATGTGGGTCTACTGTCTGTCCAGTAGCCCAAACTCCTCCTTCCAGCAACCCTATGACACACCAGGGCCTCAGGTCCCCAGAGAATTCCTCCACAAAAGCCCAGGCCTTGGTATCCAGCCTCCTGACACAGCCCTGCTTCTCAAGCATTGGGCATCGGACCAGGCCTCCTCTTACCTGAGCAGCCTTGAGCACTGTGAGCCCCTCAAAGCGTTCATGGGGACTGTGAGGTGAGCGGCGACCCCGATACCCAGACCTGGCTCCAGCCTCAGCTGCGTCCTAAACGAGAAAGGGTTTATACAGCGAGTCACTCCTGGCATACCTCCCTGCCCCATGGCTCCAAGGCTCTCCTCCAGGCCTTCTCAGTCCTGGAGCTGATAGGAACTCCCAGAATTCCCCTGTGACTTTTTCCAGACCTAAGGCCCTTTCCCAGAGAATGTCACTTGTCCTGGTTTTCTGGATTGTCATTCTCAAAGAAGTTCTGAAATGCTACTTACCAAGGGGACTATGTGGACATTGCCCTGGAGAGCACCCCACAGTGGGGAAAAAGGGATCTTGAGATGGTAGGAGTGGCTGAAGGAGAGGGAGCGGGAGTCTGAGGCAGGAAGTACTGGGTTACCCTGCAATGGGGAGATGGGAGTCTTTCTGCAAGCAGGGCCCTAACAGGAAGTCTGACAGGCCAGTTCTGGCACGAAGCTTGAGGTATTAAGACAGCACTGACCTCATCCCACTGATGGGCTCCATGACTCCACTACCTCTGATGCCGGATCCCTACTACCCAACTGCCTCCCATGACTCATATCTCCTGGGGTCTCGCCAGGTTTGGATGTCTATCCATGGGATTTTTTTTTTTTTTCTTTTGAGACAGGGTGTCACTCTATAGCCCATCCTGGCCTGGAAATCAATATGTGGCCTACTCTGGCCTCAAGTTTGCAACAGTCTTCCTGCCTCAACTTTCCAAGTGCTGGGATCATGGGAGGGAATAAACTACCACGCCCTGCAGACATTCATCTTCCAGCCGACTTGTTGAATCTCTGTGTGAGTGCCACTCCCTAGTTACCCTGACATACAAACCTCACCCCTATGAGTCCACCTAGTCACCCAAGCCATCTAGCTCCCACCTCTACCTCCTCTTCCTCCTCCTCTTCCTCTTTTGCAGTGCTGGGATCAAACCTCGGGGCTAACCCATGCTAAGCAGTCTCCACCACGGAGCTGGCTATACACCAAACTATCTGTTTATACACACTGACTGTTAGCTTTTTTAGATGGTGTCTCATGTAGCCCAGGATGGCCTTAAACTTGATATGCTGCTGAGGATGGTGTTGAATTCCTGATCCTCCTGCCTCATCCTCCTAGGTGCTGGTTACAGACCTGTGCCACTATACCTGGTTTATGAGGTGCTAGAGATCAAACCCAGGGCTTTGTGTGTGTTAGGCAAGCCCTCTACCAAATCAGCTACCTCCTCAGCCCCTAGGATTTATGTTTTAAGATAACAAATAGGTTGGGGATTTAGCTCAGTGGTAGAGAGCGCTTGCCTAGCAAGCGCAAGGCCCTGGGTTCGATCCTCAGCTCCAATAAATAAATAAATAAATAAATAAATAAATAAATAAATAAATGCCTGGCCTTAGCTTGGCTTGTTTCTTTAAAAAAAAAAAAAAGGGCTGGAGAGATGGCTCAGAGGTTAAGAGCACTGGCTGCACTTCCAGAGGTCCTGAGTTCAATTCCCAGCAACCACATGGTGGTTCACAACCATCTGTAATGAGATCTGGCGCCCTCTTCTGGCCTGCAGGCATACACGCAGACAGAACACTGTATACATAACACATAAATAAATCTTTAAAAAAAAAAAAAAAAAAAAAAAAAAAAGAGGGGGCTGGAGGGATGGCTCAGAGGTTAAGAGCACCGACTGCTCTTCCAGGGGTCCTGAGTTCAATTCCCAGCAACCACATGGTGGCTCACAACCATCTGTAATGAGATTTGGCGCCCTCTTATGTATATGTAACAAATCTTTTTAAAAAATTTTAAAAAAAGATAACAAATAAATAGAAAAAAAATCCAGATGGTGATAAGTGATATGAAAATTAAAACAGGGTTGCAATTTTATGAGTGCTCATCCACAGCTCCTTAACGAGGCAACATCTAAATTAAAGCCAAATGTTGCAGATGCCACTTGAATGTATGAAATGGAAACATGCAAAGGTCCTGAGGCCACACTAAGTTAAGGAACGGAAAGACGTCTCGAGATTACCCCTGGTGTAGTCTTCTCATTATCTTCTGCAAACATCTTTTTCTAACTTTTATTCCCTAGCACTCCTTGTCTCTCTCATCTGTTCCCCTCTCTTGGTTCCCTGGAGCCTCTCCTCATTCCCTTGAATACAGCCAGAACCTAAGGCCACAGCCTAAGTTTCTCCGTTTCCTCCACCACGGTCTTCTAAAGACTGCCACTAGAGGGGGCGCCTGAGTCCACAGGATGCCCCGCTGGATTGTCTCCACTCACTCGGAAGTGAACGCTGAAATCCACCGGGCAGCTGTCCACCATCTGCCAACAAAGCTGAGGCTCCGGGAGGGAAGAGAAGGCCTTCTCCACGATAGCCATCACTCTCGGCCCCTCTCCCTCCTCCCTCTTGATAGTAGACGCAGAGTAGCGGCAACCGCATCCTGAGCGCTTTCCTCATTCTCCTAAAGGCTTCACAGTATACTAACGTATTCAAGCCTCGGGACACCACCAAGATAGAAACACGAGAAATCCCACTTTACAGATGGGAAACCAACTCACAGACATTTAAATAAACTGCTGGATCGGCTCCACACCTTTAACCCATCTTTTCCTGCAGTTCACAAAAAGCACCCCCCCCTTTTTTTTTAGAAGTTTTTGTTATCATTTTTTATGTGTATGGGTGTTTTGCCTGCATGTAGATCTTGGTTTCAGATCGCCTGGAGCTAGAGTTCCAGATGGTTGTGAGCTACTGTGTGGTAGGAATCGAACCCTGGTCCTCTGGAATAGTTGTCAGTGCTTCTAACCATCTCATCCTTCTCTCTAGCCCCTCCTTCTTCCTTTCTGTCTTCTCCCTTCTCTGCTTTTTCTCTCCCCTTTGTGACAGATCTCTTTATGTTGCCCGGGTTGGCTTCAAACTCCCCAGCCCAAGCAGTCCTCTTGCCTTAGCCTTCCTGGTAGCTAGGACAACAAACGGTAAGGCTGGCATAGGGAGCTGAGGGTGTGTGACACTCTTGCCTAGGTGTGCCATACCCTGGACGTGACGACCCCGCCCCCAGCACTGCAAACTACAGCAAGAGCGGTGTAGGACTGAACTGGAGTATCAGCCCTCGTCAGCCGCCAAGGACTCTCCATTGTCAGTGTCTCAGTCAGACAGTACACACTTCCCTGCAGAACTTAGACCTGCTCTAACCATGCCTCCACGTTGGTTTCCCTCCTTCCACATGTCTCTGAAGGGCAGTCTTTGCTCACCTACCTCCCCCTAGAATCTAGCCATTTCTAGTCCACAGCAGGCACTCCAGGAATACGTAATGAATGAGTCCAAGCCTGGAGTGAAGCATCATGAGATGGCAGCCTCAGCATGTGAGCTCAGGTCATTCATCCCAGACTAGGAGAGGCTGACATGCCTGGGAAAGGAAGCCTGACGCCATCTGAACTGTCAGGGAACCAAGAACCTTCTGTATATAGACACCCACGTCTCTGCTCTTCCATTCTGTCTTTTCTTCCTAATCTTTGTAAAGCACATCTGCCCTGGCCAGATGTGGTGACATACACCTGCAAGGCTTGTCATCTCCAGCACTTAAGGTTTAGGTGGGGTACTGATAGGAGGATCCTGAATTTAAGGCCAGCCTGGGCCACACAGCAAGACCCTGTCTCAAATAAGAGCACTCACGCTATCTGCATCAGCTAAGTTATGAAGGAAAGGAAGCAGAGGATCATGGCTCCTGCAGTGCTGCTGATGGCACTTCCGGAGCTGTGCACGCTGGACCATTTGGGAGCACTGGAAGCTGCTGCAGTCCTCTGGGCATTAGCGGTCCAGGGTCCATCCACACTCACAGAACTAGCAAATGATACTCGTGGGAACAGAAAGCCCAGCCTTTTAGATAGTAGCTTTTGGATGGCAGCCCCCAAAACAGATGTGGGGTTGAAGTGAACGGGTAGGAGAAGAGGTCTTAGGAGACCTTATTAAGAACAATTCAGATATTTGTCCTGAATGTGGTCACCTGAAGCAGAAACACGTCCTCTGTGGCTATTGCTCTGAGAAAGTGCTCCAGGAGACTATAAATAAGGAATCAAGAAGGGGGAGCCAGGTGTGGTCGAACACGCCTTTAATCCCAGCACTCAGGAGGTAGAGGCAGGTGGACTCTGAATTCAAGACCAAGCCTGGTCTACACAGTGAGACTGTCTCAAAATGGAAGAAAGAAGAGAACCATTTTGGTTTTGTTTTGTTTGTTTGAGACAGGGTTTCTCTGTGTAGCCCTGGCTGTCCTGGAACTCGCTCTGTAGACCAGGCTGGCTTCAAACTCACAGAGATCTGCCTGCCTCTGCCTCCTGAGTGCTGGGATTAAAGATGTGTGCCCCCACTGCCTGGCCAAAGGGAACTGTTTTATTTTTAATTTGTTTTGTTTTGTTTTATCCCTTTTTTATTTTATTTTATTTTATTTTATTTTATTTTATTTTATTTTATTTTATTTTATTGATTAGGGAACTCCCCCCCTCCCCTGCCCCACCCGAGACAGGGTTTCTCTGTGTTGCTTTGTGCCTTTCCTGGAACTCACTCTGTAGCCCAGGCTAGCCTTGAACTCACAGAGATCCACCTGCCTCTGCTGGAATTAAAGTCGTGTGCCACCACTGCCTGGCTTAAGGAACCGTTTTAAAGCTCCTTCTGCAGACACTGTCCACAGGACAGACACCATCAGAACAGGATCAGGGCAAGAGTATTGTTAAATGACACTGGAAGAGGCCACCCTGGTTCACCCAGAACCGACAGTACAAATGTTACAAGGACAACTCCACAGTAAGACAACCTCTAAAGTCAGGAGGAGTCTTGGTTTTCATGCTATGCCTGTTTTCACATTACCAATATAGTTTGAAATAGACTTTATTAGCAATTAACTTTAAATGAGGTAATATGAAGAGTGTATCCTGAATAAACTCATCATGTTTATGCAAAAAATAATAAATAAAAAGAGGAAAAAAAACTTTTCCACAGTTGAGATAAAACGCAGACATTGAAAAAAATTTGATGGAGCCGGGTGGTGGTGGTGCACACCTTGCCTTTAATCCCAGCACTCGGGAGGCAGAGGCAGGTGGATCTCAGCCTGGTCTACAGAGTGAGTTCCAGGAAAGGGGCAAAGCTACACAGAGAAACCCTGTCTTGGAAAACCAAAAAAACCAAAAAAAAAAAAAAACTTGATGGGGCTGGAGAGATGGCTCAGTGGTTAAGAGCACTGGCTGCTCTTCCAGAGGACCCAGGTTCAATTCCCAGCACCCACATGGTAGCTCAGCTGTCTGTAGCTCCAGCTCCAGAGGATCTGGCACTCTCACCCAGACATACATGCAGGCAAAACACCAATGCACATAAAAATAAATAAATTTTTAAAAGAAAGAGAGAGGGGCTGGAGAGATGGCTCAGTGGTTAAGAGCACTGATTGCTCTTCCAAAGGACTGGGGTTCAATTCCCAGGACCCACATGGCAGTTCACAACCGTTTGTAATTCCAGTTCCAGGGGACTTGTAATTTCCACATCCATGGCAAAACACCAACACACATAAAATAAAGATAAATTTAAAAAGAGAGAGAGAGAAACTTGAGGCAGTTAGAACACTGGGTGGACACAGGCCAAGAGCAAAGGAGTAGGTGGCTGAACCACACACCATTGTACCTTGGCCAACTGCAGTAGAACTCCACACTCAGCTGGAGTTAACAGTCCATCCAACACAGCTCGCTCCGACCCATTCAGCTGCTGGGCATCCTGGGTGAGGGTTACACCCTCCAGGAGAAGGACATCTACAAGGGGAAGAGTGGGGTCAAAGGTCACTGGGGCTCACCTGAAGGGCAGTAGTTGGCAGATTCCAGGCCCTCACTTCTGCCTCCTGATCTTCCTCCACCCTGCCCCTCCCCCACTTCCATCTCTTGTCCCCCAATTCCACACATACTAAGGAACTCACCCTTCCAGTAAGTCATGGACTTGGGCTGTGGAGGCTCATGGTCCCAGGGCCTCTTCTCTTGATCCTCTCTCAGGGGTGAGAGACATACTCAGGAGACAGTGCAGACCCATCCTCTCACCTCCCAGCCTGGGCCAAGTGGCCCCCACTACAGGCCATGACCTACCTGAGCTTCTCTCTCAGTGCCTCAGGGATGAATGCTGCTGGGGTCCAAGAATCCTGTGACAGTCAAGAACAGCGCCATCACCCTCTGTGTCTAGCTCCTGGGATTCCTGACTTTAGAATCTGAAGGTCCATGTTAAGGTCTTCCAGCTTCCAGAGAGGAAGGCAAAGTGGGGAAGGCCTGGACCCAGTGCCGGGGCTACGTCACACTCGACAGTCCTGAGTTACAGACCCGACTGTTATAAACAATGACTTCCATCACACTTACTGTTTGCCAGGCGCTAAAAGCTTTACACTTGCAGTGAGACTCTGTAGTTTAGAGTTTGTAATAGTTGGTAAATTCTAATGGAATGGGTGGTTCTGACATGCTCACTTTCCAGGTGAGGGTTTGGGGACAGAAAGGTGGAATCGTAGGGTCGACTTAACACAGCTTGTGAGTGGCAGAATAGGGCCTAAACTAGCTTTACACCCTCACTTTACCCAGAAGCTCTCCGTGAGTGATCTGACTCCCAGGAGACAGTAGACAACGTCTGGAAACAATTGATCTCATGAGTTAAGGGCTATCAGTGTACTGTTGACACTTTCTAGGAAAAGGTCAGGACAGCAGCTGAAGACCCATCAAAGCCGAGGACAGCCCCATTCCCTCCTCCAACAAAGAACTATGGGGTCCAAAATATTCTTTCTTTCTTTCTTTCTTTCTTTCTTTCTTTCTTTCTTTCTTTCTTTCTTTCTTTTGCAATGCTTTTTTTTCTTTTTGCAATGCTAGATAGAGCTAGAGCCCTGTGCATGTATGTGTGCTAGGGAAGCATTCATCACTGAGTCATCCAAGTCCTCAAAAAGTCAATTGAAAACCACTGCGTTATGTTAGTCCCGGCTTCATAATGCTGGCCCTGGACTCGGTCCTCATAACTAAGGGAGGGGAATGGAGTCAGCAGCAGTGAGGCTTTCTGCACTGTTTTGTCAGATGGCATAGCTTCAACAGGACTGTGGAATGTGTGTGACCTTCACAATTGACAGGTAAAGAAACTGGGTAAGGAAACAGGTAACCAGAGGGTATTGGTGGCCAAGAGCCTGATTTTTTTAGAACTTTATTAGGAAGGGAAGGGCGGGGGAGGGAGAAGAGCCAGGCCTAGAGAGAGAGAAAGATTGTGGGGTGGGGGGAGAGGGGAGCAGAGCAGAGCAGGAGAGGCTGATTCTTAGCCATGCATAATCCCTGGCCGCTTTAACTGTAGCCACACTGTTCAGGTCCCTGGGAACCTGGGATGCCAGAGTTCTGTAAGTCTGCGGCTGTGGGCACGTGGGCACGTGGGGCACGTGGGGCACCGCTGCCGGCTGCAGCGGCATACGAATGCCCAGCATCACCGTGCCTCAGCCTTGGGAGAAGAGCACAACTCCTTACCGGGTCCTGGAAGCTGGTGCCCAGGTGCTCCATGGCATAATAGAGTTGTCTCTTCTCCCCGAGGGATCGAAGAACGAAGCGCTGGATGTCCTGGGCAGGGCAGAGACAGGAGAATGGAGATAAAGGAGAAGGGAAGGGAAAGCTGGGGGAGAACAGGACAGCCCTGGGTTCTAGGGCACAGTTGCAAGCTCTTGAGATCCATCACCAAGCCTGACGCTGCAATGGGTCACCCTTCAGAGTGTCTGGGCTCAAAGTAAGAGTGGACATGAGCTGGGCCATGGTGGCACACGCCTTTAATCCCAGCACTCGGGAGGCAGAGCCAGGTGGATCTCTGTGAGTTCGAGGCCAGCCTGGTCTACAGAGCGAGATCCAGGACAGACACCAAAACTACACAGAGAAACCCTGTCTCCAAAAAGCCAAAAAAAAAAAAAAAAAAAAAAAAGTGGACATGAGAGACTCTGTGTATGTGCATGCGCTTGTGCATGCGTTCACTCACTCACTCTCATACACGTTTATGCAGATATAAGGCAGACAGATATAAGATTAAGGGGAAAGAATAGTGCTGGGATAGACTCCCAGGATGAATACAGTCTGATGTTTGGGGGCAGAGAGCTGAGGCAGAGGTCAGAACCTAGACTTGGATATTCCTTCGGTGGCTAAAGAGCTTGGGTAAGAAGCCAGAATGAGCTGAGTGTGGTCTTGTACACTTTAATCCCAGCACTCAGGAGGCAGAGGCAGGCAGATCACTGTGAGCTCCAGGCCAGCCTGGTCTATATAGAGTTCCAGACAAGCCAGAGCTACACATTGAGACCCTATTTTAAAAAAATTAAAAATAAAAATAAAAACAACAACAACAACAAATAAATTTGGGCTGGAGAGATGGCTCAGCAGTTAAGAGCATTTGTTGCTCTTGCAGAGGACCTGAGTTAAATTCCCAGGACCCACACGGTGGTTCAGAACCATCCTAACTCCATTCCAGGGATTTCCATCCCATCCCATGTCCTCTTTCTCACTGTTGTTTGTGTTTATTTGTTTGTTTTGAGACAAGGTCTCACTCTGTCAACCAGGCTGGCCCTGACCTCAGAGATCTGCTAGCCTCTAACTTCCGAGTTGCTGGGATTAAAGGTGTGTACCACCACACTCATCTCCATGCTCTCTTCTGACCTGGAGCGCACACATGCAATAAAATAAAACAATTTTAAACAAATAAATCAAATAAACAATGAAGCCAGAATGGAGTACAGAACCCAGCCCACTCTTGGGTGTTTGGCTTGCTCCAGGCCCTACCGATCCAGTGAGTGTGGGCAAGGGATTACCTCTCGTGGTCCCGGGCCGGGTCTTGGCTCTCCCAACTGAGTTTGGTACTGTTTCAGAGCCTTTTTGGCAGCCTCGTCCTCTGGGTAGAAGAGCAGGACACTCAGGGCATTTTCCACGGCCTTAGACACGTTCCCTACTGGAGATGGGGGAAGGTGGGGAGAGGACAGCAACAGACAGGATAGAACAAAGAAAGCTGCCGGTCACCTGGAAAGGCCACCAACTCCCAGAAGCCCCAAAGCATCCTCAAACATACCTTCAACAGCAGAGCTCAAAGAAGAGGAAGAGGGGAGGAAATAAAGGAAGACGAGAAGCAACAGGGCTGAAGGACCCAGTGACCCATCTGAGCTTTCCACAGTGGTGTCAAAGGATCCCATCCTGAAGCATTGGTTCCCAGGGGCCCTGACAGTGAAACTATCAATGCAGAGTCAGGTGGGAAAAAGGAGGGACAGACAGGGTTCAGAATGGCAGCAGAGACACATCTTCACTCCCAGGGTCCATCCTTCCCAAGCTGACCCTGAGCATAGGCCTCATGCAGTCCCCTCAGCTGGCTGGGAAGGAAGTCAGGGACAGGGAAGCTGCGACCAGGACGGGTGGCTGCATCTGCCACACAGTGCTGCCGGCACAGCAGAACCCGGATCCAGTGTCCTGCAGAGAAGGCAAACGAGCCACGGGTTGTGCATGGTCCTCCCCGGCATCCGTGCTCTCCCACAGCACACAGTCCAGCCCCTCATCTGTCGTGGGATATTATTTTAGATGTGTTACATTTGTTTCTGCTGGGGAACATTTGTTTAATGATGCAAAGATGTGTTGCATTCTTTTATGTTGCATTTGTTTAACCCTGTGAAGCTGTGTTACTGTGCCTGCCTAAAACACCTGATTGGTCTAATAAAGAGCTGAATGGCCAATAGCGAGGCAGGAGAAAGGATAGGCGGGGCTGCCAGTTAGGAGAATAAATAGGAGAAAAGGAGGGATGAGGAAGCAAGAGATTTAGGATCAAGAGAAGGAGGAGGATTCCAGGGGCCAGCCACCCAGCTACACAGCAAACCACGGAGTAAGAAGGAAAGAAAAGATATATAGAAATAAGCCGGATGGTGGTGGTGCACGTCTTTAATCCCAGCACTCGTGAGGTAGAGCCAGGCAGATCTCTGTGAGTTCGAGGCCAGCCTGGTTTGCACATCGAGATCCAGGACAGGCACCAAAGCTATACAGAGAAACCCTGCCTCGGAAAACAAACAAACAAAAACTATACACAAATACAGAGAGGTGAAAGCCCAGAGGCAAAAGGTAGACAGGATGATTTAAGTTAAGAAATGCTGGCTAGAAACAAGTCAAGCTAAGGCCAGGCATTCATAAGAAATAATAAGCCTCCATGTGTGATTTATTTGGGAGCTGGGTGGTGGGCCCCCAAAAGAGCTAAAGAGCAAAAGAGTAAAAACAACCAACTATACTCACCTGCAATGGCTTCATACAGGCCCCCCTGGCTCCCTTCTTCCTCCTCCTCTCCTGGCCCCTGCTGTTCCTCAGGCCCCTCACAGCCTGCACGACAGCTCTCCATATGGGCCAGGCTCCCTTGGAGGGCCTCCTCTAGCTTGGGCAGTGCCAGGGCTGCCTCCTGCTGCCCCAGTAGCTCCAGGCCAGTGTCATAGGCTGCCTGTGGGGAAAGGCAGCAAGGTCGGTGTGTGTGTAGGGGGACATCAAACAAGATTGGGAGATCAAAGGGCATGGTGGCATATGCTTTTAATCCTAGCACAAGGAGGCAGAGACAACTGGATCTCATTGACTCTGAGGCCAGCCTGGTAGACAATAGTGAGTTCCAGGACAGCCAAGGGCTACACAGTGAGACCCTGTTTCAAAAAGAAAGATAGGCCAGGCAAAAGTGGTAGCACAGGCCTTTAATCTCAGCACTCTGGAGGCAGAGGCAGGCAGATCTCTGTGAGTTTGAGGCCAGTCTGGTCTACAGAGCAAGTTCCAGCACAGCCAGGGTAACACAGAAACTCTGTCTCAAAAAAAAAAAAAAAAAAAAAAAAAAAACAGAGAGAGAGATAGAGAGAGAGAGAGAAAAACGGAGAGAGACAGAGACAGAGAGAATGGGCTTATTTGGAGCATGAAATCCCTGTCCTGCTGCATGGACCTGGAGGAAGAACAATGTGGCCTCAGAACATTAGAACAGCACACACTTTAGTGGCCACAGAGGAAGCTGACTACTAGGGAGAGACTCTTCACCCAGGGCCACTGAGAAACAGTACCCAGATCTCCTGATGCTCTCAAGCTGCACAAGGCTAGAGATGGCAGCAGCCAGCCAGTACTGAGAGGCTCACCCAGTATAGGGGCGTCTCCAGATCCTGGAAGCTCTGGGGTCGAATCCCAGACATTCTTCTGTACTTAGCCATGTCTTCCCGCATCTGCAAGTGTGTTGGGTTTGCCACAAAGAAGGTGTGTGCTGCAGAAGCTGCCAGGTCCAGCTTCTTCAACTGAGGAGCCAAAGGGATGAGATGTCAGAGCCCAGAGGTGTAGGGGGAGGGGGTTCAGACCAATGTCCCTTCACCAACCTCCTCCAGAGCCTTATGGAAGCCCAGCCTAGCAGGACTGTCCCAACTAGAAAGCACCAAATCCCTTGGAAGCCAGAATGTTAGGATTCCCAGGACTCTGGTACAGAAAGAAAGGAGATTTGAAAGCTTTGGAGTGGGTGGGCCACGGGCAGAGGACCTCGGGGTCTCAGTTTGGGAGACAATGAAGTGAATGGCTGAACTAGATGGGGCAGCGGGGAAGACCTTGAGTGACCAGAATCTGCAGGCCTCTAGGACCCTGAGCTGATGTGTGTGTAACTAGAGCCCCTCCCTCCTCCAGCCACGTAGGCATTTGGCTTCCAGTAGCTGTCTCCTGCCACAGACCCAGATTTCAGCCTCAGTGGCGCTTCCTCCTCCAAACCTAGCCTCCCTCATTCAGCCTTTCCGAAGCTCGGTCCTGTCCCAAGAGAAGGCTCCCACTCCAGCTCCCACTCCTGAACATAACGTACACACACACTTCCTGCCTCACCGTCTGTTTTTCATACCTAGGAAGAGGCTGCGTTCACTCACCGAGACCCGCTAAAATAAAACTGCGGAGCCCTCCCTCCATGTTCGATCTACTCCCACTCCTCTTCATTCCAGCTTGACCCCCTACTCTCTTTTGGCCCTCCCTCCGCGACCATCACAAGTCCTGGCCGCCCTTTTGATGGTACCCACTCAAATGTTATCCCGTTATCCGCCCCCCAGGACTCCAGCCCTGAGTCCGGGGGGTGAGCATCCTGCCCTCTCCTGGTCAGCTCCAAGTAAGACAGCCACCCGGCTTGGGGTAGCACCCTCGGGGGCTCCGGCACCTGGTAGTAGGCCCTCTGCAGGTAGTTGTAAGGCTCCCGTCGGCGGAAGGCATCCCGCAGCGCGCTCCCCACTCGGAGTCTCGCCGTACCCCCCGGGCCCAGCCTGCGTGCCGCGCACTGGGTCAGGCACTCGGCGCGGCGGAGCGTGGCGTGCAGGAGCAGCGGCTCCCAGGCCCCGGGCCCCGAGGCAGGCTGCGGGTCGCCGAGGAGCTGGGCGGGGAGCGCGGCGTCGGACTCGGCGGCACAGCTCGCCCCGCAGTCCTGCCGCGCGCGGCCCAGCGCCGTCCGGCTCCGCAGCGCCTCTCGCAGCAGCGCCACCGCGGACGCCCAAGCCCCGGCGGAGTAGGCTCGCAGCCCGTCCGCGTAGAGCAAGTCGGGAGCCTGGGGAGGCGCCCCCGGCGACAACGAGGCCAGGCCCGGGGGCTCGGAAGGCTCGGGGGACCCCGGGGGAGGCAGCAGCAGCAACAGCAGCAGCCTCAGGAGCCGGAGCATGGTGCCCAAAGCTGCAGGCCCACCTCCAAAGGGAAATGCGGGGCCGGGCGGGAGGGAGAGGGAGGGGGGCAGGGGGAGGAGAAGGAAGGAAAGACGGAGAGGAGAGGGAGAGGAAAAGATGAGTAAGTGAAGCCAAAGAAGCCTGCTGGGCTTAGGCCTGCCGCAGGGAAAACCAAAGTGGGACCGAGCGAGAATTCCGAGGACGCATGGGGCTAGTGTGGGTAAGAAAGGGAAATGGAGAAAGGAGGGGGAAGTGAGGGATCTGGGACGCCTGTGGTGTGGGGGTAATTTCGTTCCCGTCTATCCTGGGGTCCTGGAAAAGGACTGTGGACGCCCCTCACGCGTTTATCTACCCACGCTTCTGCCAACCCACCGGGTTGGAGAATGATCTTTGGAAAGCAGCGTGGCAGAGGGGGACTCCGGGCTTGGGACTCCAATTCTGACCCCAAAACTTTTCACCCAGAAAGTGAGCACATGGGAGCATTTAGTGGAGTTGATGATTGAACAGTTACACTTATTTGAACAAATATCCTTCCCATTTCAAACTAACACACTCAGGTGTCCAGTGCCCCACCCCAGCATCATATGCCCCAAGCCTGTCTGCATGTTGGACGGTTTCTTCCTGTACCTCTTTCCCTGCCCTTTCTCCTTCCCCCAAGCCACCGACCATACCCTTCGCCACCGCAGACGCTGGAGACCAGGGTTTCGATGGCAATACTTCAACCTTTAATACGTTTTGCTAGGGGTGAAGATGGGTGAGTAAGGGTGTCTGTTCACTTGGATGGGAGAGAGCTGGGGCTCTAGAATCCAGATCTAGTGCCCATCTCCCTGGAGGCAGCTGCCATAGGCTCAGGGCCAGAATGAGGGGTCCTCACCCACGCCCCCTCCTCTGAGTTAAGCAGGCCCATGTGGCCTCACAGGGTCAGCTGGGGGAAGATGGGGTTGCCTGGGCCCCAGGGTCTTCCCCAAGCCCTTGAACTCCCCTCGCTCCCTGTCAGAGAACAGCGTCTCCCTGCACTTAGCCCCAAAGGAAGTCCAACAGCTCTGCTATCAGGAGACCCAAGGGAGAGGCGTCGAGGTGAAAAACCCAGTGGCCTGGGCCTACGAGGAGAGGGTCCTGGTGAGGCAGTTGGAGAAGGCAGAGGTGTCTCGTCGATGAAGGTGGTGATCTCCTCCCGGAAGAAACCAGGACCTCGTGGGGGTCCCCCACCTGACCCCAGAACCCCACTTTCTAGGAACTGGCGAAGGCTGGCTAAGCCCCCGCCTTCAGCCTCTTCCTCATCCTCCTCATCCTCCAGCCTGTGTCTCTGTCCCAGGTATTCAGGAGGGCCCCCAAGGGCTCGGCTCTGGGCTGGGAGGATCCGGATGTCATCGGATGATGACCATTTGTGCAGGAAGGAGCCTGGTGCCCGGGGAGTAGAAAAGATGTTGGTCTCATCATGGGACAATCGGCGGGACAGGGGGACCTGGGAAGAGGAGCAGGTGAGACCTGGAGGTTACTGCAGAGACAAAGGCAGAGGCAGCAGAAAGCCGAGCAAAATGCAAATGGCGTCATACTCTTCCGTTTCTCCAGAGCATTTACTCTAGTAGGCAAACCTGGTTCTGAGAGACCTGAGGGGGCCATTCTTTCCCTCATCTTTCCTTCATCTGCCCCCTAGGGTGCCCTGCAGTCCAGAGCCAGGGGGCCAGAAGAGAGGGGCCCCTTCTCCCCATACCTGTAAATAGTGTACTCTCTCAAGAGGCGGAAATAGCATGTGCCGGCCAGGCAGCAGTTTGACCTGGGTGGGGTCCCGACCCCCTGACCCTGTGGCCCCATTAGCATCAAAACGAATTTTGCACACTCGGCCGTCTGTGTAGTCGTCACAGGCTCCATCTAGGAGAGAGAAGCAGTGGAGTGGTTACAGGCAGAGAACACCCACCCTCTCTCCACCCGCTTCCCAAGGTCCAGGAGGAACCTTTGGTTCCCATTACTGTAAGTCCAGGAGGGAATGGCTAGCTTTGGTACAGTCACTGAGTCCCCGGTCCTTCACACAGACTTGTTCTTTTCCAAGAATTGTCCCAAGAGCAGGGCATCTCTTTCAGGAAGCTTAGCTTCCCTTTAATGTCAGGCCTTCTTTGCATTAGGACCGAGGACCCTTTCTCTGGAACTCTGCTTGGCATAGACCAAGCTGGGCGGTGCAGGCCCCTACACGGGAGCCGGGTTCTAGTGAAAGGCTCCCTCCGTGCGGAAGGAAGCCCGGCTGCCATGGCCGAGTGCACGGTCAGGCTGTGCAGAGCCCGGAGTTGGCTCCAGCTCAGTCCAGCAGGGGGCACCCCAGGGCAGCACATCTCGTCAAGGAGAAGGGCGGTGGAAAGGACAGACGCTAGCGGTAGCTGTCCAGGAAACCCAAGTCCCATCCCTCCTCTGACCGTCGTCGCCGTCGTCCTCCGACATGATAGCCACGCACTGCTCCCACACGGTGCGCACATCCGCACGGTAGCGCTCGCAGGACCAGATGAAGGAGGGCAGGAGCAGAGTCTGTGCCATGGAGCACCACAGCACGGCCAGCACCATCCACGGCGGAGCCGAGTCCGACTTCAAGGAGAAGAAGCTCACCACCTGGCGGGGGAAAGGGAGTGACTGAAACCCACTCCTGATGCCAGAGATTAGGAAGGGAGGCGGGGTGGGTGAGAAGGGATTGAATGAGGAAAGTCAGGAAATGCTGCAGACAGAACCCCGGAGTTGGGGAGAGACAGACAGAGAGACAGAGACAGAAAGAGAGGGAGGGGAGAGATCGACACTCAAGAAAGTTAGACTAGGCGGGTTGGGGATTTAGCTCAGTGGTAGAGCGCTTGCCTAGCAAGCTCAAGGCCCTGGGTTCGGTCCTCAGCTCTGGGGGGGAAAAAAAAGTTAGACTAGGGGAAACCCAGGAATGGGGCCTGGCTAGCGTGGTAGGGTGAGCCTAGGGTATCACTCAGGAGTACTCAGAGACTGCGCGCCAAAGGGCAGCTGAGTGTCAGGCTGAACGTTGGAGGGGCAGGATGGAAGATGGAGCTGGAGAATAGAAACAGAAATGAAGAGTGGCTGATGGAGCTGGGAGGTTGAGTAGCGGGAGCTCGAGGATGGATGATAGAGACAGGGAAACACGAATGTCGGGAGGGAAGGACAGTGAGAAGACACGAGGGAGCTTCCGCGGGCCTGACAGAGTTGGAGGGACCTGAATATGAGGAACAGGTTGAGGAACCTCAGTCTCACCAAGATGGGCACCCCTGTGAGGGAGTCATAGAGAAAGACGATAGCGCTGACCAAGTTGGTGACCTGCAAAGATGTCTTGGCAGATTCTGAGCCATCCAGTGAGGACCGCCGCTTCCCTCGAGTGTCCTCCACCACAATGGCTGGCACCTCGAAAGCCGGTCGTGTACCCAAGCCCCCCAGCCCACCCACTTTGGCTCCCACACTGCCCCCAGCTTTCCGGGCCTGCCGAGCCCTCCGGGGCCGGGCCCACAGTGTCTGATAGAAAGTGATAGCCACGCAGACCAGCCCCATGACAATGCCCCCAAGAAGCAAGAGGCTGAAGCAGACGCCGAAGCCGAGCCCGATCTTGGAGACTATGAACTGGCAGCCTCGGGCATAGTAGCGCTCGCCGTTGTTATGCCAGCCTATGGAGGGCAGCGTAGAAAGGATGAAGCTGACCATCCAGATGCCCATGACGGCATGCAGCGCCTGCTTCTTGGCGTTGCTGAGGCGGTAGTTGACAGGCCAGCGCACCATCCACATGCGGTGGTAGGAGAGCGAGGCAACTGTGAAGCACGTGGCCAGGGCCAGCGTGTAGTAGGTGGACACAAAGACCTTGCAGATGCTCTCGTTCCAGTCATAGTCAGAGGAAGCCTGGCGCCGGAGCTGAACCACAGCGAAGGTGGTAAGGGGCACAGCCGCCATGAGTATATGTGTACCCGCCAGGAAGCAGAGCAGTAACTCCAGGGGCTTGTGCTTCTGCTGCTTGGCTGAAATGCTAAGGATGATCCAGGCATTGGCCAGCAGGGCCAGGAGCCCACAGGCCAGCCAGGACAAGGCGTTTGATCGGAGGGAGGCCTCTTCTGCCCCCAGCCCACCCCGAGCCATCCTATCCTCGGCCCCACCCCCACCCCCTTGAACTCCTGGGGGCGGGGGCTAGGTCTCACCCTGGAGCCCCGCTCACACACACCCCCATGATGCCCACAAGCCTTGCCCTGCAGCCAGGCAAGCTGACCCCAAGTCTTCCTTACTGTTCAGCATTACAGGACCCGACTCAGCTAAGGCCCCGTGGGCTGGACAGGGGAGAAGGCAGAGAATCAGTAGAGGTGGTAGTCTTCAGCCTCCATGTTGGGTGGGGCTTTTCCTTAGTTATCCCTGTAACTGATGGGGAAAGCAAGCTTGCTGTTTTGCCATCTATGAAGCTGGCTAGAGACCTCTCATTCCCATGCTGGGACTTCCAGGCCTCTGTCTCCAGTGAGTCTTGACCAGTCAGTGCGGAGGGGTGGCACTCAGTCACCTAGATAAGCTGTGAAATAAGAAGATGAGATGGAGGGGCAAAAATTAGGCCTATGCTGTACTCTAGCTCACATGTGCCCTTTCTCTAGGAACTATAGAAATGACTGTTGAGAGTCACTGGGGTCATTCAGAGCATTCTCCTGCCTTAAATCAGATGCCGACTTACCCACACGAACAAGACCTCCTCTACTTGCAGACTACATGGCAAAAGTCTCCATGTCTCCATCTTTTTTAGCCCTTTCTCCCCGCTTTGGGATTACAAAGTTCCTTCTTGCAATAGCCTGTGCTCAGAACTACCCACCCCTGTCTCTGCATCCCCAGATCTTTCTTCAGTTCCTCATGTGATGTGTTCCTTCCTGGGGGCCCACATTAAATGAAGCAGGAGCCCTTCCCTTACATGCCGTTTTCCTAGACCTTGCGGTCTTTGTCTCGGCCCAGCTTCTCTAAGCCTGGATCTTCACCCGTTCGGCTACCCAAGGAAGATGGAAGGAAGGAGGCTGGGACTGAAGTGGGGGGTAGCTAGGGAACCTGAGGGCGGGGAAGCCACTGACATCAGAAGCATCCAGAAATGGAAAGAGGGGGAACCAGGGAGAAGGAGGAGAGTTTGAGCAGAAGAGAAAGAGGGAAAGTGGTAGTATCTGAAAATAGAAGGGAAGGTTCAGAAACCCTTGGGAGGAGATGGATGCTGGAGGGAGGGAGTGAGCAGGAGGATTATGGATGTAAGGAGCAGGGGACAGAGGGGCTGAGAAGAAAAGCTGGACCTTCCATAGGCTGGCTGTCCTCACTAGGAGACCTTGGGTCTCCTCCTCTGGCCCAGAGCCTCAGTTTCCCCCTGATGGGGAGGAGGAGGAGGGTCCTGATCTTAGCGACACAGTTCATCGAGACCTGGGGAAGACACTAGAAAGCCAAGTCACCCACTTAGCGGAGTAGAGCAGAGGCTGTAAGGACCGGCATAATGGCTTCGGGCCACCGTCTGTCTCCTGAGGAAGAACCCCAGGCCCTAGCTCTCCCCAAGAGGTCCCAGTCCAGCCCCCACCTTTCTCCCCCCCCCCCAGCCCAGTACATCCTAGTTGCCATGGCAATGGACAGCCAGGGGGAGGTGTAGGGAATTGGTCCGAATGCCCCCCACTGCCCTCCCCTACAGCCTTTGGACCCCTTCCCACCCACCCTCACCCCCACCTCCACCCCCAGACCCAGTTGGTGGTTCCGAAAGAAAGAGAGAGAGGGAGAGTCAGAAAGGGAGGGAAGAAGAAAGACGTGAAGGACAGAGAGAAGGAGATGAAGGACAGAGCGGGAGAAGGGAAGGGAGGAGGACTATTGGGGGCTTCCTGGCCGACAGGGGTCCCTCGCCCTTCGCCTTGATCGGATAAGGTCAGGTGGCTCCTCCCTCCTGTCACCTAGGGTGCTCTCCAGGGCAGAAACAGCAGGTGGCTGGGGAGGAGGGGGGCGGGGAAGAGGGGAGCGGAGGCAGCTGGCTGGGCGGGGTGGGGGGAGCCGAGACACACGGGGGACCGGGCAGGGGTCCTCTTACCTCCGGCCGCGCTCCGCTCTGCCGGGGAGACGCACTCCCGGCGAGGCTCGCCCGGGCTCCCGCCGCCTGCCGGCTCCGGCTCGCCAGCCCTCCTCCTTCGTTCGCTCCCTCCCTCCAGGCCTCCTCCCCCTCCGCAGCCGGGCCTCCCAAGCTCAGCCCGCGGCGGGCGCGCGGGTCTGCGGCCCCTCGAGGCTCCTGCCTCCCGGGGTCATCCGCCTGCGAGCCCGGGGTTAGGGAGCCGCTGGCCAGTCTTGGGGTCGGGGGTGGCGAGGGTGGGGCGGGGAAACTGGACCGCGGGGACTTAGCGGAGGAGGGGCAAGGAAGGAGCGGAGAAGGAGGGGGCGAGGAGGACGGCGGGGAGCGGGCTTCATTGGTGAAGCGGTTGGTGTCCTGCCCCCACCCCGTCCCGTTTTTTCAACACGAATGAGCCCGAAGAGGCAGCTGGTGTTGTTAGGGACTGAGGAGCTAGCTGTCAGGGGAGGAGGAAGCGTGTCACCGTGTGTCACCGTGTGCATCCTTGTCAGGGCTCTTCTTGGGTAGAGCTCGGAGGGGCACCACCTGAAGGCCTGCTGGAAGCTAAGGGTGCTTGTGATGCAGGCTAAGACCGCTTGTGAAGTTGGAGGTGGTTGCACGGATCAAAAAGGATGTGAGCTCTTGGCACACCTGTGTACACCTCTTTCTCCTCCCAGAACACAAGCGCACACTTATGGTGGGGACACACACAATTGGCACACACATTACAGTTTCTCATAGTCCCTTTCCTCTCCCATACACAGACGGCAGGAAAGCACACATAACCCCATAATCTCTAGGCTAACTACAGAGTCACACACACAGTGCTTTTGGGATGAGAAGGTGGGAAATCAACCTCTAGGGAATTTTTTCTTCTCTGGGCGATTTCATCTTCTTCCTGGGCCAGGCCTGGCAGCTAAAGCCCCAAAGACTCCTGGGTCCCCAGAGAAGTACATGCCCCCCCCCCCCTCTCTCTCTCTCTCTCTCTCTCTCTCTCTCTCTCTCTCTCTCACACACACACACACACACACACACACACACACACACACACACGAAGTGCATTTTAATTATAGTCTTTATTTTTCTGTCAGCTGAGGAAGCAGGAGTCAGGAGTGGGTACAAATAAAAAGTAATCAATGAGGAGCCTGGCAGCAATTGAGGGGTGGAGCAGGGGGGGTCTTTCTGGAAGAGGCCATCAGAAAAGAAAAGAAAGGAACGAGGTTGGGAGGAAAAAGGCAGGGTGCTGAGGCAGGAGAGTGAAAGAGGCCTAGGAAGCTGAGAATCTGAGAGAAACAGATCAAGACTGGCAGGAGAATACTATAACCCTGGTCTCCCTGGATGCGTGGCAAGGGCTGAGGATCTCATCAAAGGACAAAGGACCCCCCCCCCCCCAAACATAGCTCACTCTCCGGGCTCTGCATGCAGTGAGTGGCAGGTCTCTGCACGGTGGGTTCTCTTGGCCTTGCTCTAAGTGAACTGGGGTTTTGCCCTCCAGTAAAGGAGTCCACAAACATCAGTGGTCAGGGAGGGATTCAAACAAGAGTTGCTCCTCTATCCTCTCTCGATCTGGACACAGGCCATCCTGTGGGTGCTGTGCTCCTGTGCTTCCAAGGTACATGCCTGTGACTAGCTCCAGAGATCTCCCTGCCATTCACCCCTGTGTTACAGAGAGTGGCTCTAGCAATCAGGAGCCCTGGGTTAGTCCTGACACCCACACTAGTTACCTGTGCAACCTGGGGTAGTCATTCAACCTTAGTTCCAGTTTATTGGAGGTGCTCGGTCATTTCTGCCATCTTGGTCATCACTGCCAGCTCGTGGATTTCAGTGTGTGTGTGTGTGTGTGTGTGTGTGTGTGTGTGTGTGTACATGAGGGCCACGGCACATGAGTGGAGGACAACTTTTGAGAGTCAGCTCTCTCCTTCCATCCTCAGGGATCGAACTCAGGTCCTCAGGTTTGGCAGCAAGAGCTTTTACTGCTGAACCATTTTACTTGCCTACATGTAAGGTTTTTGAAAGGCTTAAATACCAAGGACATTAAACTGGCTGATACATTAACTACAGATAAGTGTGTAGCTATGTGCAGGGGCATGTGGCCTGCGTGTGTGTTGGTACACTGGCCAGAATGTGAGCCCAGTCTTGCCAACACAAAGTGAGGAGCAGGCAGCACGGGAAGCTGAGGCTGATGTCAGCAGCTTGGGGTCCACATCTGTCCCCGAAAGGCTGTGCGATCTCCACAAGCCTCCACTCAGTTCGGTCCCAGGGCCCTCTCTTGTAAAGTGTGCTGTGTATTTCCATACACCAGCCCACCATCTATGCCCGGCTGATTCTGTGCACTGCCCTTAGATCCAAACAGACAGCTGGAAAGAGGCTCTGAACAAGAGTCAGAGAAGGGCTGAGGTCTTGGTGAAAAGGAAGCTGGGAAAAATAAACAGTGTGTTTAGTTGTCTGAAAAGTAGAGAGCAAGCTTACTTTGAGCTTGGGAATAGAGGGAGAGAAACAGTGGCCAGTTACGGAAGAGGAGGCCGGACGGAGGCTGGAGGCACTGCGTCTGCTACATTCATCTGGTCCACAGGCCTCAGCAGACAGGGCAAGGCACAGGTGGTAGGCTGCCGGTGGGGCCTAGGCCTCAAATGAGATTCTGAGTCTTCTGCATCCGGCTGGAAGAAAGAAGAATAAGGGGAGCAAACCCACCCTCCCAGCCTCTCGGGATGCTACGGCTTCCATGGCTCCCAGAACCCACTTTCCTCTGGCAGCACAGGGGTACCAATGGACATCGCTGCAGCATCTGTCCAGACACACCACAGGCCCACTCCACCTCTGCCAGCCCTTTCCCCAGGTCCGTTTTCCACTCTCTCTCCATCACCCCATCTCCTTGCTCCTTCCCTTCCTTCTCAACTCCTTCACCTTACCTCCCTCACCAGTTTCCTTCCTTCCCTTTTTCCCTCTCTCTCCCCCCTCCTCTTCCCCCCTCCTCTCCCCCTCCTCCCTCCCTCCCTCCTCTCAGCCCAGATCCTTACTGGGGACACTGGCAGGTCTTCTTCTCACTCAGGAGCCTCTTGATCTGAGACATCCGTTCTGCCTGGCGCTGCCCAGGGACAAGGAGAGGAGTTGTGAGGGTCCCAGTCCTCCAGGAGGGAGGTGCCCCTCGGAGGGGGGAGAGGGGGGAGCTGGCAGAGAAGAAGCATTCACTGTGGCTTAAGCCACCTGTCTGTCAGCCCTGCAGACAGAGGCAGGGCCTGGTCTGCAGTGAGGAACTTCAGGGGCTAGGCGGGGAGAGCTAAGCCAGCCGCAGCCGGTGGCAGGGTGCTCAGCCTCATGTACAAGATACTGTGCTTGAGGGCCCAGTGGGGGGTGATGGGAGCCCACTCACCTGCTGGTGCCTGCACTTGACACAGCAGAGGATGCAGAGCCCGATGAAGGCCAGAAAGCTGAAGACGCCCCCCAGCACAAGAGCCAGGAACATCGGCTGGTCCTGCTTCAACCCTCTGGCTGAAACTGAGAGAGAGAGAGAAAAGTGCGGGGTGGGGGTGGGGCTGTATTTGGCTGGAGATGTAGCTCTGGTAGAGGGAGCCCTGGGTTCCATCCCAAGCACGATCAAGAAAGAGAGATACTCAATGCCTCCATCTAGGGACAATCTTACCTGTGGTCCCAGATCAGAGAGAAGAGCTGAGGACACAGGATTCTCAAAGGCCACCAGGCCTTCCTTGGGAGTACAGTTTTTTTTCTTACACAGTTCTCTAGAGAGCTAGAAGTCAGGGGCCTGAAGTCAGGCCTGTGTGTTTATTTAGGTTTAGAGGGAAGCCATGGAGGAGGGCAGCTCTTAGCCAGAGGAAAGCCTCATTCCTGGGCTCTATGGAAGTGGGAACCTGGAACTCAGGACCTATGTCTTCAGGCCACTGTACATAACCCTCCATGTCAACGGAGCTAGGGAGCTGGGACTCTGGGTCATCTTGACTAACCCCTAGGAAGATTTCACAGTTGAAGAGGCCAAGGCTTAGGAATTGACTCCTTACCCTGGATATCGGAGCTTATCTTGACCTCATCCCCTTCGGTCAGTTGACACTGCCACAGCCCTGCCTCAGGGTCCAGCATTTCAACCACCTTCTCCTGCCTGGAGACCTTGTCCTGGTTCTCCAGCTTCAGGGTCAGCCTCATCTTGGGGGAGGCAGGTCCCCTCACCTCACAGGTCACAGTGTTGTCTTTCTGAGCCACTGCAGAGGAAGGAGAAGCAGAGACCTGGAGCCTCTTGCTCGGGGGTTCCGAGCACTTTCAAGCTGTAAGTGAGGTGATTCAGTAGAATGGGGGAAATGATCCTACGTGTGAGTGGTCGTTTAGCTTCTTGGATGGTATTTTCATGTCATTGTCAGGGAGAAACAGCCTGGGAGTGAGCTATCCTTAGATTTGAACCCAAAGTCGTGTTGAACCATATTTCCTTCTTGCTGAATGTGATCGGTACTCTGCCAGGCCTGGAGTCTGCAGAGGCACACACAGCGTGTCCCTGGACAAACTGCTTAACCACCAGCACCACCGACGATAACGGAACGTCTGAGTGCCTGAAGTGTTTGATTGGGGCCTGGCATAGTGCTGTAAGTGTCAGGGTTAGTCATTGCTATTTGTGGAGCTGGTGAAGTGACGAGTTAAGGATACAAATAACTCATTGATGTTACAACCATTACTATGTGCAAAGACTTTGTTCCATATTAAAATGATGGTGGGGTGGGAGAGATGGCTCAGAGCTTAGAAGTCCTTCCACTCTTCCAAAGGACCCACATGGCAGCTCACCACCATAACTATAGCTCCAGGGGATCTGATGCTCTTCTGACCTCCTCTGTCATGACATGTATGACATATATTCTCTCTCTCTCTCTCTCTCTCTCTCTCTCTCTCTCTCTCTTTTTCTCACACACACACATGCACTCACTCACACTTGCATACACATACACACACACACACACAAAAAAAAATGAAAATAAATCTTAAGGGGCTGGAGAGATGGCACAGTGGTTAAGATACTGGTTGCTCTTCCAGAGCATCTGGGTTCAGTTCCCAGCACCCACATGGCAGTTCACACCTGTTTGTAACTCCAGTTCCAAGGCTTCTGACACCCTCACACAGATATAAAATAAAATAAAAAATAAATAAATAAAGGCAATGGTGATGCATGCCTTTAATGAGGCAGATCTCTGAGTTCAAAGCCAACCTAGTCTACAGAGTGAGTTCCAGGACAGCCAGGGCTACCCAGAGAAAACCTATCTCAAACAAAACAAAACAAAACAAAAAACCAAAAACAAAAAACAAGAAACAAACAAAGAAAAGGTGAGCATTCAGGTCTGAGGTATCCAAGGGGATCAGCCAGGGCCACAGGCTGTCAGGCAGAGAAAGAACTAGATCCTGGTTGTTAGTCTAAGCCTTGGTAGAGCCAATGTCGGGCCAGATGTTGGAGAAGGACTGTGGATTTCAGCCTCAATTCAAAGCCAGCCCAGGACTGGGTGCCGCTCAGTAATAGTTTGTGCATAGTATGTATGAGGCCCTGGTTTCTGTCCCCAGCACCAAAAAAAAAGAAGAAGAGAAAGAGAGAGAGAGAGAGAGAGAGAGAGAGAGAGAGAGAGAGAGAGAGAGAGAGGGAGAGGGAGAGGGAGAGGGAGAGGGAGAGAGAGAGAGAATCAAGCTGGCTCAAAACCTGGAGACTCCTTCATCATTTAGCCAAACAAACAGGGTCAAAGCATCCTCCTTTGGGGACCTGTCCAGCCATGGAGAGCCCCGGACTGACCCCCCCTCTTCATTTTACCCAGCATGCCCTTTTTCAGCCCACCACTCACATTTCATCACCACCAGGTTCACTTCCTGATGCAGTGTGCCTTTGGCCAGAGTTAGAGTCAGGTTTCCGGAACCGGCACTCTCTAGCGAGACCTGGGGTATCTTGAGGCGGAGTGGGAGGGATTCCTCCATCTGGGGCTTGAGGTTGTCCCTGGTCTTTTGCATGGACACCTTCTTATTCTCCAGGGAGAAGTTGATCCAGGGCTGTGGGGAGGGGGCCTTCTCTGCCCTCCACCTCAGCTCTCCCCGCAGATTTTCTTCTCCAAAGTTAAGTGGGAAGGAAAACTCCACAAGCCCCCCTTCATTCTTATAGACTGTGGTAGATGTCTTCTGGAAACCTGGAGGTAGGAAGGGAACAGGAACAGAAATAGCCCTGAGTGAGGAGGGAGAGGAGGATGAGGGAGTATATGGAGGGGGGCAAACTTATGGCACAGGGGATCGGGTCAGTCTACCCACCAAGGTTGTTAATTCTCTCTCCTTGGGACCCCTGGAGTCCAGGAGTGACTTGACCTCTGCTTACCATCCTTCACAAAATAAGAGCCAGCACGTAAATAAGGCTTGCTGTGTGCCAGGCACTAGCCTGGATGCTGTACATTGTAGTTCTTTTGTTTCGAGACAGGGCTTCTCTGTGTAGCTCTGGCTGTCCTGGAACTCGCTATGTAGACCAGGCTGGCCTTGAATTCACAGAGATCCACCTGCCTATGCCTCCTGAGTGCTGAGATTAAAGGCGTGTGCCACTGTGGCGATATTTCATTTGTGCTCTAATAAATAAAGTTTGCCTGAAGATTAGATCAGGAGTTCAAGGCCACCCTGGGCTACATGAGATTGATCCAGTCTAAAAGAGAAACAGAGCCAGGTGGTGGAGGCTCACGCCTTCCTTCTTGTATACTCCTTAGGTTGCTGTAATGGGCTCCTGAAGGGGGAAGGGACCTCGGGACAAACCTCAGTCAGAGAGGGGTCTGGATACATCCCTGTCACCCACTCCAGCAGCTCCCAAAACCAACTGAAGGGAAGAGGAAGGCTGGGAGTTCCTGAGCCAGAAGGAGGCTGCAAGGAGGGAGCCTCTTACCCAACACTGAGATGTTTATATCAAAGTTATTCTTTTGCTGGCTCTGGGTTACGGTGCAGGTCCAGACGCCGCTGTCCTGAATCCTTAGGTTGGGCATGGAGAGGGTTTTAGAGCCCTTGACAATTCTGTTCCCAGGGACTCTGCACTCTATTGAGGGCTGAGTGACCTTGGAGCTGCTATCCAAGGTAAGGGTCAGACTCTGCCCCTGCAGCAGGCGGGTGTCCGGACTGGCAGTCACTGTGGAAGAAGCAGATGACCTGTATCACAACACACCATCCCCAAGGACAAAGAAGAAAGGAAAAACGAGAGTATCTTTCCACTGTCCCCTCTCCCAACAGAGCCTCCCCTCCTAACTCCCAGCTGCCCATTCCCAGCACAAGGCAGGGTTCCCCTCTTTCTCCTCTCCCTTCCTCCTGTCTCCTTCCTTCCTCCAGTTCCTTCCCCCTGCTTTCCTTCTCTCTCAGTCTTTGTCCCTCCCCCATTAGCCAAGAGGAACAGTTCGACCCCCTGTGGTCTGTGAAATGTCATCAGCTCAGAAGTGGAAGGGAGTAAGGCGGCATCTGTGTTCCCAGGCTACCCCACTCACCTCTGAACACCCACAGCTCCACCTCTATCTTCTTGTTCTCCACCTCACAGATGTAAGTCTTTGAGTCTTCCATCTTAAGTTTATTGATGACAAGAGGAAATGATCCTCTGTCCCATGCAGCTTTTTTAGAATCAAAACGGTCAGACCCATCAAATGAACCTGTGAATAGAAGCCACATAAAGGAAGTTGAAATGCTCTGGTGTCCTAGCATCCCTGCCCAGAACAGTGCCCACAGCTATTGCAGAGTCTTTACTTCACCCCTCAAGGAACCCCAGACTGACGAGAAGGCCTATCGTATCTATTTATATGTGGGAACAATATCCTACTAGCTTAAAAAATATTATAAAACAATATGCTTATTTGGAGAGCACCCACTCACAGGCAGAACACTTTACATGAACCATCCCCAGTTATCTTCACTCTGATTCCAGGAACTACACACTGTTTCGCCTACAGTGCAGATATGGACCCTGTCACTCAGAGTTGGAACAATTGCTCAAATTCAAACATCTTAATAATTTGTCATAGCAGCCAGAATTATTAATGTATATTCAGAACTAAATACCTCCCCCAAAGATATCTTTTGGTTTCCTCCTCTTCGAGGCCTACTTGTCTGTCACAGACACCTTTGTGAGCATCCTGGTCATTCTGTTTCTTGTCCTTCTTCTTGGATTTCTCTTGCTGCTGCTGCTGCGGGACTGACTTCCAAAGCAATGATTAACAAGTGTCATCCCCTGCCTAGGACCAAAGCTAGCAGCTTCCACTGGACACTGCCTTCTTCACACCTCTGTCCACAGGCCACCAGCTGGAAACCTCCCCACCAGAAGTCTTGCCTTGCACTACTTCCTTACGCCACCTGCCCTTCCTGGAACGTCCTTCCCCCACATCCATTTTCCTGTATTTAAACTTCTTTTTTCTGTGGCTGGGGAGACGGCTAGAGAGTGAGAGCCCTGCATCACGAGGACCTGAGCTGGAAACTCCATCCCCCACAGGAAAAGCTGGACCAGGGTCACCACAGCAACCCCATCGCTGTACAGGCCAGAGACAGGAAGATCTCGGGGGCCTGCTGACCACCAGATTAACTCCAGGTTAGTGAGAAACCTCATCTCAAAGAAATAAGGGGCAGAGTGGTAGAGCAGGACATCTGATGCCCCCCTTCGGCTACCTACACACTCACATGCACATATAGCACACACACACATTAAAAAGAAAAAGAAAAAAGAAAAGAAATATTTTTGCCATGTTAGAAACTGAACGCAGAGGCAAATGCTCTACCACTGAGCCACACTCCTGGCCTGCCTATATTTTTCTTTTTAAAATAATTTTATTTATTATTGGGTGGCTCAGTGGATAAGAGTACTTTCTGCTCTTTCAGAGGACCTGGGTTTGCTTCCCAGCACTCATGTGGAGGCTCACAACCATCTGTAACACCAGGAGGATCTGACACCCTCTTTTGGTTTCCATAGGCATCAGGCACGTGCATGGTGCACATACATACATGCTGTCAAAACACTCATACACGTACAAGAAAAAATAAATCTTCAAAATTTTTATTTATGCTGGACAGTGGTGGTGCATTCCTTTAACCCCAACATCGGGAGGCAGAGGCAGACAGATCACGTGATGCAAAGACTTGTACCACCCTGCTTGTGGTTTTTCCCTTTAAAAACCCCTCACCCTGAGAAAGCTCAGGGTCATCCTCCTCCACCCACTGCGACACAGACAAAGCCTGGACTTGCTAGTTATTAATAAACCCCTGTGTGTTTTGCATCAGATATTGGCTCTGTGGAGGTCGTGTGTGTGTGTGTGTGTGTGTGTGTGTGTGTGTGTGTGTGGTCACGACGCCAGCACAACAGTGAGATGGCTCAGCAGGTAAAAGCTCTTGCCGTGAGAGCCTTACTACCTGAGTTCAATCCCCGAAACCCACAGTAAGAGAAGAGAACAGGCCCCCAAAAGTTGTCCTCTGACCTCAACACATGCGCAGTGACTCCCAGAACATCCATATACACAAATACACACACTGATGATGATGATGACGATGATGATAAAAACAACAATAAATATTTTAAAAATAATGCTTTTTAAATGCAAACCAAAATTTAGGTACAGAAATCATAATTAGCTGGGTGTGACAGTGCACTCGTGGAATCCCAGCATCTGGAAGGCTGTGCAGGAGCATCACAAGTTCAAAGCCAGCCTAGGCTACATTGGGAGTCGGAGGCTTAGTAGGCTGTATGGTAAGATCTTATCTTGAAATAAAAATCATAATCATAGTATTATTAAATATCATGCTATGTCAGGTAAAACAGTAATAGCATCTGGAATGGTAGTGGCTCACGCCTATATTTCCGCCATTTGAGAGCCTGAGGCAGGTGAATTACTGTAGGTTCAAAGGCAGCTTAGGCTACCAAATAAGACCTTGTCTCAAAAAACAAAATGATAATGGTTATTGTCTTAGTTATATTGCTGTGAGGAGATACCGTGACCACAACAATTCTTATAAAACAAAGCATTTAATTAGGGCTTTGCTTACAGTTTCAGAGACTTAGTCCATTATCACCATGGCAGGGAGCATGGAGTCGATCACAGCAGCACACAGTGAGGCATGGTGCTGGAGAAGTAGCTGAGAGTTCTACATCCTGATCCACAGGCAGCAAGGAAAGAAAGAGACTGGGCCTGGCTAGCATGGACTTTTGAAAACTCAAAGCCCACTCCCAGCGACACACTTCCTCCAACAACAAGGCCACACCTCCTGACTCTTCTAATCCTTTCAAACAGTTCCACTCCCTGGTGACAAAGCACCCAAACAGCCTATGGAGCTATTCTTATCCAAACCGCCATGGCTGTGTGTTAGAGGACATTATTTGATGGACTACTAGAGTTGGCCCTAAAATGATACTTTTTGGTTTTTTTTGAGCTGAGGATTGAACCCAGGGCCTTGCACTTGCTAGGCAAGCGCTCTACCACTGAGCTAAATCCCCAACCCCTAAATGATACTTATATATAATATTTCATGAAATGGGAAATGTTCATAACATACATCTCTTTGTTTGATTGTTTTTTGTTTGAGCCAGGGTTTCTCTGGGTAGCCCTGGCTATCCTGGAACTCAGCCTGTAGACCAGGGTGGCCTTGAACTTGGAGATCTGCCTGCCTCTGCCTCTGCCTCTGCCTCCCAAGTGCTGGAGTTAAAGGCTTGCACCACCACTGCCCGGCCATAACATACATCTTAAAAGCTGCTTTAAAATAATCTTTGTTTTCTCGGGTTAGTCATTTAAACCACAAAAATCCCTCAGACTTCACACTTCCACTTCTCTGTCCGTCATTCTAATTCTAGCAACAGTTTGGTACAGGGTCTTCCACACCTGTTTCTTTGCTCATGCAAACATGTTCACATATAATCAATGTTCCAATTAAAATGGGGCTGGAGAGATGGTGCAACAGTTAAGAGCACATACTACTCTTGCAGAGGATTTGAATTGGGTTCCCAGAACCCATGTCAAGCCGCTTACAACAGTCTGTGACCTCAGCTCCAGGTTATCTGATGCCCTCTTCTGGCATCCTCCTGCAACTGCACTCAGACACACTCATACACGGTTAAAAACAATCTTTCCAAGGGATTATATGACATATTTATTGATCGGCTTTCACTTTGTAGAATATCCTTGACATGGTCCTTTATAGGTGGAACTCTTTCTTTTTGTTTTGAGTTTATGGAAGCCAATCTTATTCTAGTTTGAGATGTAGACTCACATGCAATTGTAAGAAATAAGAGTGTGAAATCCTGTCTACTCTTTCCCAGCTTATCTCAATAGTTACGTCTTACAAAACTGTGGTACTCCAGGCAGAGGCAGCGTGCACCTGCCTTTAATCCCAGCACTCGAGAGGCAGAGACAGGCAGAGTTCAAGGCCATCCTGGTCTACAGAATAAGTTGCAGGACAACCAGGGCTACACAGTGAAACCCTGTCTTGAAGAAAAAGAAAAGAAAAAAAAAGAATGAACAAAAGAAAGAAAGTTAAAACACCCTCTTTTTCTTTGTGGACCTTCATCCTTTCTGTTATTCATTCCTATAATCTGGAATTTCAAGAATGTTATCTACTGTTATTTTCTCCCTTTTTGGAAGTACTGTAGATTGAACCTAGGGCTTCACTCATACTCCACCACTGAGCTACAGCCCCGCCCTCAACGCTCTCTGTTAATAAATGTTTGGAAGCTGGAAATAAAACTCAGTGGTAGAGCACTTGCCATGCATGTGGGAGACTCTAGATTCAAACCTTCAGCACAGCCCAAAATAAGCAAATACATAAATAGAAATAATGGCCAGACGTGGTTGCACACATCTTTAATCCCAGCACCCAGGAGGCAGGTGCAGGGAGGATTTCTATGAGTTCAAGGCCAGGCTGGTTTACATGGTGAATTCCAGGCCAGCTGGGGCTACAAAGTTAGACTTTGTCTTACAACAGATAACAATAACAACAACAATAGCAACAACAACAATAATAATAATAACAATGTGTGTGGACTGTTATGTGTGTAGACCATTCTAATATGTACAGACTGTTATAATGTGTGCAGACTGTTACAATGTGTGTACACTGTTACAATATGTGTAGGCTATTATAATGTGTGCCGATTATTACAAAGTGTGTAGATTGTTACATGTGCAGACTGTTACAATACATGTAGACTATTATAATGTGTGTAGATCATTTATACCTAATGTAATTGTTGATATATTAGGACTTGTGCCTGTTACTTTATTTTAGTTTTTTTATTTTTCTGTTTTGTTTTGAGATATGGCCTAATGTAGCCCAATCTAGCCTCAAACTCCTTCTGTAGCTAAGAATGACCTTGGACTTCTGATCTTTGTTCCATATCCCAAGTCCTGGTGTTGTAAGCCTCTCAGGCCCAGACTACGGTGTGCTAGGCGTCTAGCCCTGGGTTTCCTTTGTGCTAGGGGTCTAGCCCTGGCTTTCCTTTGTGCTAAGGGTCCAGCTCAGGGTTTCCTTTGTGTTAGGGGTCTAGCCCTGGGTTTCCTTTGTGCTAGGGGTCTAGCCCTGGGTTTCCTTTGTGCTAAGGGTCCAGCTCAGGGTTTCCTTTGTGTTAGGGATCTAGCCCAGGGTTTCCTTTATACCAGACACTCTACCAACCAAGCTACATCCTTCAGCCCCGTGTTTCAGTATTCCTTTTCTTGCCTTCCTAGAGTTTGATTAAATGTTGTTTTAAAAATCATTGCGGGCTGGAGAGATGGCTCAGTGGTTAAGAGCACCGACTGTTCTTCCAGAGGTCCTGAGTTCAATTCCCAGCAACCACAGGGTGGCTCAACTACTTGTAATGAGATCTGGCGCCCTCTTCTGGCCTGTAGGGACACATGCAGGCAGAATACTGTGTACATAATAAATAAATCTTTAAAAAAAATCATTGCATTTGCGCGCGCGTGTGTGTGTGTGTGTGTGTGTGTGTGTGTGTGTGTGTGTGTGTGTGTGTAAGGAGGGAAGGAAGAAGAAGGAAGGGAGGAGGGAAGGAAGGAAGGCTGGACATTTAGACATTCAGAACTATGTTATAAGAGTTTTTTGTTGTTAGTTTCTTTAAGATTTTGTATTGTTCTGGGTGTGCTGGCACAACCCTTTAATCCCAGCACTCGAGAGGCAGAGGCAGGCTCAGCTCTGTGAGTTCAAGGTCAGCCTGGTCTTCATAGCAAGTTCCAGGACAGCCAGGGCTACATAGAGAGACCTTGTCTCGAAAAACCCAAAAATCCAAACCAAACCAAACAAACAAAAAGATTTTGGGGTTGTTTTAAACCTTTTAACTGACTCCTTTTGGCCAATATTTGTTCAGGGGATGCCCCTCCTTATCACTGCAGATGGAAGTAGAAATCCAAATTCCTTCCATCATTGTTGACCCTGGAGGGCCATGCCCCTCATTACTACTAGGCTGAGCGGAAATGCCAGCCTGCACTCTGATCTCACCCATATTGTAGTGTGGTGGTCTCATTGCTGCTGGCTGATGATGGAAGTTCTAACTCTCCACCAGCAGCCCCTGACACCACCCTGCAGGAAGTGGTGTTCTTGATTGTCGGGTGGGCTGAGTACCCAGGCTCTTCTGACGCTTTCTACCAGGACTGTGGGAGCCTGGGGCAGGCTGGCATGGATCAACAGTGACTCTCAACTTCACCCCCTAGGGCACCATCCTGGTGGAGGTGTTTGGACACTCCAGTCCAGTCTCAAGAGGAGGAAGTGTGGCTCCTTGCTCAGTGTTGGCATGCATTAGGGAACAGACAGAGTGTTTCCTCTGATGTTTGGCTGAAGTGCAATAATTATCATGGAGGCTTTTGCCTTTCTAGATTGTTCCTTCCCTAGTCTCTAGTGAGTGAAGGCTGCCTTCCACTGAGGTCCATTTGTTCCTGTGCCTGTTCCATATGTCTAGATGACCTTGGGCTCCTGGTCTACAAAGAGGTGAGGCCTGTGATGTTGGGAACCGGATTCTTACTACAAAGTGGCGAAGGACTTGGCTAAAGTGTGCGAATTTTCTACTGTTTTGTGTAGGTAGACTTTGCAAATAATGAAACTGAGTATTTAGCTGAAGAGATTTGTAAGCAAAAAGGACCCAGTCTTACAGATTTGGAAAATTATCAGTCCACTCGTATTCTAAACATGAGGATGTGTGTTCCAGTCACCAAGAGTTCATGGATTGTATGGGCGGAAACACTGCTGGTTTGGACTCCGGAGTCATAAAATGATGGCAGGGATGCAGTGAGGGAAGGCTGTGGACTCCTTGATTGGAAGGGCAGACAGTAGAGCGACGTAGGGATAAATGTGAGCTGTTTTCAAAAGGAGGGAAAATCACCCCACCGGTGATTCAGGGATTATCAGAACCATTATCACAGTTTCAACAGGCTGACTGGCCTCTGCCATGGGGACAGGACTCCACCCAGCAGAGTCCTGGGCACAAATCTAGCCTGGAAGCAGATTATGCTGACCTTTAAGATCTAATGAGCCCATGGGTGATGGTGCAGGCCTCTCCCAGCACATGACTGTCTGAAGGCAGAGGCAGGTGGATCTGTGCATTTGAGGCCAGCCTGGTGGTCTTCAGAGTGAGTTCCAAGACAGCCAGGGCTACACAGAGAAACACTGTCTTGAAAAACCAAAAAGAAAAAAGAAAATCTCTAATGGAACTCGCCAAGGTCTGGACTTCTTAGAAATCCAGCACCCCTTCCTTCTTCTCCATTTCTTCTTCTGGGATGGGAAGTCGTCTATCCTGTGCCTGTCCATCATTCTCTTTTAGGAGCACATGACTTGTCTAGTTTCATGGGGTCGTAGCTAGAGAGAACGTTTGTCTCTGAATGAATTCAAACCCAGTGATCTATGTAACACTCATGTCAAGTTCGAATGGCATCTGATGAAACCAGGAGGGGGGATGGAGGTGGGGGGTGGGGGGCGGGGTAGGTCTTTAGGAATGAGATAAGATTTGTGGGGGGGATGTATCTTTGTTTGTTTGCTTTTGAGACAGGGTCTTTTTATGTAGCCCTGGCTGTTCTATAACTTGCTATGTATACTAGGCTGGCCTCAGACTCACAGAGATCTACTAAATGCTAGGATTAAAAGTATGTTATCTCCATGCCTACAGAGATAAGTCTTGTTGAAAGCCAGGTCTGATGACCACCTGTAATCCCAGAAGGAGGGTTATTGGGAGTTTGAGACTAGCCTGGATTACTGAGTAAGATCTTGTCTCTAAACAAGTGCCCCCCCCAACACAAACACAAAATAAAATAAGATATTTGGAGCTGGAGAGATGGCTCAGGAGTTAGAGCATTGACTTCTCTATCCAAGGACCCAGGTTCAGTCCCCAACATCCACATAGTGGCTCATGACTGTTTGAACTCCAGTTCCAGTGGACCTGACATCTCCTTCCACCCTCCTCAGGCAGAGGCTGCACACCTTTAATCCCAGCACTTTAGAGCTAGAGACAGGGGAATCTCTGTGAGTTTGAGGCCAGTCTGTTCTACAGAGATATTTCCAGGACAGGTAAGGCAATACAGAGAAACTCTGTTTCAAAAAACCAAAAAAAAAAAAAAGTATTTGCAAAATGTGCTCAAAGACACAAATTATTCACTGGAGATGCTCTTGTTATAACAAAGCTGAAAAAAAGCCTAAATGTCCAGCAGTATGGAATTAGTCAAGTAAATCATAGTGGAGTTGAATAAGGAATTAAGCAGTTATGGAAAAGAAATGAGCTAGAAATACATATCTACTTCAGATGACTATAAATATTTTTAATTTTTTAACTACATTTACTAGTTTCTTTAGAGCGTGTGTGAGAGTGCTCACTCACACGTGCCCCAGAGTACAAGTGGGGCTCAGAGGACAAGTTGTGGTCATGAATTGGAAGTCAGGGTAGCAGACGTGGCAGTAGGCACCTTCAACGGCTGAGTCATCCCACCAGCCCAAGCGTATGTATTTATACACCTAGAATAGAGAATCATCTTTAAAACACCTGTCTAGATATCAAGCAGGATCGGATTGCCTAGAACACAGCATTCTAGAGGAGGCCCTGGGCTAGCACTCCAGTCCCAGCTCTGCCTCTAAGTGGGCACGAAAGCTTGGGGTAGGGCCTCAGCTGCCTACCAAGAAGACTGTAAGTGGACTGCAGCTCTTTCCCAAACTTCAGCCCTTCAGACATTGCACGTGGTTTAGCCAAATGCATCTACTTTATACAGCATCTTAGAATGAACTCGGGCGTGCTGTTTGCTTGTTGTTCAGGGTTTCTCTGTGTAGCCCTGGCTGCCCTGGAACTCGCTCACAGTATGTTCACTTTTTTTTTTTTTAAAGATTTATTTACTTATTATGTATACAGAAGAGGGCACCAGATCTCATTACAGATGGTTGTGAGCCACCATGTGGTTGCTGGGAATTGAACTCACGTCCTCTGGAAGAGCAGTCAGTGCTCTTAACCTCTGAGCCATCCCTCCAGCCCAGTATGTTCACTTTTAAGATGAAATAAATGAATTTTATTTGTTTTTGAGACAGTCTTGGCATATGACCCCGGAACTTATCACCTTCTTGCCTTAGTCTCCTAATGCTAGCATCACAGAACATGAATTTTTGTTTTTGTTTTTGTGGGGTTGTTTGTTTTGATTTTCTGAGACTGGGTTTCTCTGTGTAGTCCTGGCTGTCCTGGAACTCATTCTGTATCCTAGGCTGACCTTGAACTCAGAGATCCACCTGTCTCTGCCCCCCGAGGTGCCGAGTACACCACCACCTCTTGACTTTTTTTTTTCTTTGTTTTTGCTGGGAAATCAAATCCAGGCCCTTAGATGTTCTAGGCACTCTATATCACTCACTAGCTGTTGCTTTTGATGGGATTAAACCCAAGTGTCATATCATCTTCATGGCCTACAGTAATAATATTTTTGAAATCATATACTTTATATGATGATTTTCCACTGTCCATTAAAGTCATGGATATTAAAAGAACAAAATTAAGATTCTACCAGAAGCCATTTGCCATCAACAGCTGGAGAAAGGAAATCCCAGAATAGAGAACCACTGAGATTTTGTCAACCCTAGCCACCACAGAACACTGGACTTCCTAGGAACAGATTTCCAACAACAAGTTCATTCAACTCACTGTTTTCCTCCCCGAGTTGGGGGACAGGGAATCCTACCTTTAGTCATAAAATTAGTCTGATGTCCCAGAATCCTCGTCTGGTCAGGGAGCTTCCAGAAGAACAGATGGTTCTTCTGGGAACCTTCGCAGGGCAGTTCTACCGAAGCCCCTTCTTTGCCCAACACCACTGTCTTCCCGTGAGTGAGAGCTGGGAGTTGTACTGGGTAGAAAAGGAGGTCAACGTTTCCACGGTCTCCCTCTGAGCGTCTCCCATCCGCCCACCTCCCGCACCATCTGCTGCTGGTCCTCCAGTCTGAGAACTTACCCAGCTGCAGCGCCAAGAACAAGTGCCTAAAAGAGATTCCTCGGTTCATTGTGGCCTTGCTGAGATGGACAGGCTGAATTGCTGGGGATCTGAGTCTGGGAAAATGGCAGGGGCAGAGGAAAATAGAAACCATTACTCTTAGGCATTCCTTGGGCCTGGAGCACACAAGAGCTTTCTCTCTCTCCCCCCTCAGGACCTTTATAACCAACCCTAAGAACCTTATTTGTATATGCTAAGCAGGCACCCTGCAGTAATGTACCACAAAAGTCCGTGCCAAGTTAAGACTGTGTGATGTTGGTAGCATAATAGCAATTTTAACATCCTAAGCAATAGCAGCATATAACACAGACACAGAAGAAAGTATATGCATGGGTGTCAAATACAAACTACAGTTTCAGGCACTTCCATGAAGAGTTACAGTCTCCTACCCTGGCACAGAGGTACACATGTGTAATCTTAGTACTCAGGAGGCTGAGGCAGGAGGACCATGAGTCCAAAGCCAGCAAGGACTACATAGTGAGACCATATCTTAAAAGTAAAACTAAAGGGGCTGGAGAGTTGACTCAGCAATGGAGATCATGTGTTGCTCCTATGGAAGACCCAGGTTTGATTCCTAGCACCCACATGGCAGTTCCATCAGTAACTTCAAACCTCGGGGATACAATGCCCTCTTCTGACCCCAGCAGGCTCCAGGCACCCAGGTGGTGCACATACATACATGCAAACACCCATACACATAAAATACATTTTTTTAGTAAAGAGAGAGAGAGAGAGAGAATTCAAGGCCAGCCTCAGCTATATAGCAAGTTCAAGGCAAACCTGGGTTATATGAGACCCTATCTCAAAGGTGGGGAACCTACTAGTCTTTTAATAAAAGTAATTACAGCCAGGTGGTAGTGCACATCTTTAATTCCAGCACTCAGGAGGCAGAGACAGGTGGATCTCTGAGTTCAAGGCTAGCCTGGTCTACAGAGCAAGTTCCAGGACATCCAGAGCTATACAGAGAAACCCTGCCTCAAAACAAAACAAAATTAAAAAGTAATTATTTCTGATCTCTTTGCTTAAGAAACACTTAGTTTTGAACTGGTCAGTTGATAAGATGTTTACCATGCAAATGTGAGGTCTGGAGTTTGGAACCCAGACCTCACTTAAAA
Organism: Peromyscus eremicus; assembly: GCF_949786415.1. Taxonomy (NCBI): domain Eukaryota; kingdom Metazoa; phylum Chordata; class Mammalia; order Rodentia; family Cricetidae; genus Peromyscus; species Peromyscus eremicus. The sequence goes on from NC_081418.1 coordinate 134,888,710, forward strand.
GCCAGGAAGGCACTTATAATCCCAGTAACTGGGAGTCAGGGACAGAGGATCCCTGGAGCAAGCTGGCATAGATACCCATACCCACCCCCAATATGCTAACTCAAACATACATACTTGCTCACACATAAATCTTGTTATGAGAGACAATATTATGAGTGGGTTTTGTTGCTTTGATAATTATTTAGAGCTTTGGACAAGTAGCTCATAAAAGAGCTATTAGATTCTGATAGAGAAACATTTCTTTTTAGTTTTGATTTCTGTCCTGGTTAGACTTGGGTTTTAAAATTATAAAGGTTGGCTGGAGCAATGGCTCAGCCATTAAGAACACTGGCTGCTCTTTTAGAGGACCTGGGTCCAATTCCCAGCACTCACTGGTAGCCTGTCTGGAACTCAGTCCCATAGCACCAGATACACACATGGTGCACAGACACACGTAGAAACAAAACATCCATACACATAGGACATTTAAAGTGCAAGCATAGACTGACAATTTCATTTCGTGTAAATAAAATAATATAGGCATGTACGTACATGTACATACACACACACATATACATATATATATTTAGGTCCAGGTTCAGGAACTTTGTAAACCATTTTCAGATACCTTTATTTCACCTATAAACTGGATCACCTTTACTGATATTGTAAAAATTGTTTTGTTTTATTTTTTCCCTCTGGTGGGCCTAGAACCTAAAGATTTCCACATGCCAGGTAAGTGTGCTATTACTGAGCTGCTCTCTCAGTCCTGATAACTGTAATTTTCAAATATTTAGTATGTTTACAGATGGACCTTGTACCCAGGCTGCGTCATTGGCTTCTTTGTCCCTTTTGTGGTACTAGGGATGCAACCCGCCCCCCCTTGCACGTGCCAGGCAAGAGTTCCATTACTGACCTGGATCCTCAGCACTTTGGGTTTTGTTGCATATCCTGCCTGCTTGCCAAAAGCAGAGCTGCTCCAAGACTGAGTGCCACTGACAGCTGAGGCCCCGTCAACTTTAAACACACTCCATCTGTGCAGAACTAGACCCGGTCACGGATGCACAGAAGCTCATGAGGCCACAGCCTTGCCTCTCCCTGAGGAACTATGGGTAGCAGACAGCTGGAGGAGGATCAGTCATGGTCCTCAGTGGTGTAGACACTGGTAGCTTGCCCATGCATCAGATAGCTCCAGACCCATGCTCTGGGGCTACCCTAGTTAAACTGGGTGGGTCAAGAAACAACATAACCAAAAAGACACGAGAAGGGGACTTGCTGGGAAGAGGAGAGTAGTTGACAGGGGTGGTGAAAGGTAAGGTGGGGAGGGTGAGTGACCAGAATGCGTTGTACACATGGACAAGACTGTCTAAGAGAAAAGCATCAAACGGGAAACAAAACACATTACTTACTGAAGTGAGCAGGGGTAGCTGTTATTAACTTACATTTTTTTACTTTGTTTACTTATTCATTTATCTATTGTGTATGTAACACTTGCGTGGCAGTCAGAAGACAACCTGTGTGAGTTCCTTAGGGGTCTAGACAGACGACAGGCCTATCGACAGGCAGGCACCTTTACCCACTAAGCCATTTCACCAGCCTGGTTTACTCATGTTGGGCCACACACATTAGTCAAGTGCTCTACCACTAAGCCCCTGGGGTGACGGTGGCAATGTTTTCATAAAAAAATTCAAAAAAATTAAAAATGGGGAACGCAGCTCAGCTAGTAAGTGCCTGCCTGGCATATGTGAGGCCCTGGGTTCGGGAACATCAGGTGAGTTAGTGGTACCAGCTGTGGTGGTACATACCAGTAATGCCAGCACAGGAGGCAGAGAGAGGCAGGAAATCAGGAGTTCAAGGTCATCCTCAGCTATACAGACAGAGGCCAGTCTGGGCTACGTGAGACCCTGTCAAAATTTTTTCAGATGTTTTTCAATATTGTGCCCTGGCCAATAACTTCCTTGTGGATGGAAACAGAAAACGATTTAAGAAGATGTCCAAGTGATGGGGACTGAGACAAGGGGCCAGAACAGTATCTGAAGGTCCTGGAGTGCAGGCTAAAACCCTGGGACTTGACCTTGGAAGCCTGAGAACCAGCAGTTTTAGGTAGAAGGTGGTTCTGGTTGTAAAATGGATTCCTCCAGCTGCAGGATAAAGGATGAACCTGAGAAGGCAAAGCTGTGATTCTAGGGAGGGGACACAATTTCTCTAAGACAGCTGGAAGGTGCAAGGGAGCTGGGGGACAGGGTGTCTGTCTGTCTGTCTCTCTCTCTTTCTTTCTCTCTCCCCTCCCCTCTCCCTCACACTCTCTTTTTCTTTTCTTTTCTTTTGTTTGTTTGTTTTTGTTGAAGACAACCTGGAGCTCCTGATCCTCCTGCCCCGGACCTCCCAAATTCTGGGATTACAGGCATGTACCACCACCTTGCCTGGCTTCAGATGAAATCCTCAGGACTTAGAGTCATACAGTCAGACAGGCTGAGAGACAAACCAAACAAAACCCCAGAAGGTTCGCTTCCTGCTCAGCATCAAGTCTGGGTCACCAGGAAGATAAGGACTCTCTCCTGTGGATGAAGACAACAGTTGAGGCTGTGGAGGGGAGGAGGGCAGCAGACCGGCGTGGGCTTCGAGGAGGGGACAGCATTACAGTAGAAGAGCTGAGCCATAGCTGGCCTGGAACTCACTATGTAGACCGGGCTGGCCTCGAACCCACAGAGATTTGCCTGCCTCTGCCTCCCAAGTGCCGGAAGAGTGATTCTTTGCTGCAACATATCCAGGAAATATTTGAGAAACTGAGTTTGTAAGAAACAGATCCATGGGCCCACCCCAGACCTGGGGATCCGAAGTGGGGGATGGGGTTAGTCATTTGCGTTTTCACAAACCTCTAGAAGACCCAGACATGCTCATGACTTAGGGGGAGGAGAAAGGGGAGGAGCATTCTGGGTCCCTCAGCACTGAGGTGTGGGGGTGTGCTGGATGTGCTGAGAACAAAGAGCTTGGGAGAGCAGGTGCGGGGAGGGGAGCGGGAGAGGAGGGTATTGGGGCCTGACAACAAATAACAGGCTAGCGGGGAGGGTTGAGACTCGGTTCTGGAGGAGCCTGGAGCCACTGTTGACCTCTCTCTCTCTCTCTCTCTCTCTCTCTCTCTCTCTCTCTCTCTCTCTCTCTCTCTCTGTTGACCTCTCTCTCTCTCTCTCTCTCTCTCTCTCTCTCTCTCTCTCTCTCACACACACACACACACACACACACACACACACACACACACACACACACTGCAACTCCGGGGCCCAGGCTGTAAGTGGGCCTCAGGGAAGTGATTGTTTGGGTGAAACTCCCCAGGGATCTGGTCCAGAGCTGGCGAAACAAGATATTCATGAAGACTTCTTTTTAATCATCCTTTCTCCCAAGCCCGATGTTCCCTTCCCCTGGGTCCACCCTGGCCGCCATGTCACCCCTCAGCAATCTGCCCTCTCTGAACTGGCTCAGCTCCCTGTAGTCGCTCTCCCGGCCATGCCCCATTTTCCTCCTCAAGACAGAATGATTCATGTAATCCGTTCCCCGACAGCCCGAACAGTCCAGGCTGCCTCAAGCCGTCACAAGGCTGGCACCAGTGGGAGCTCAGAGACTGGACAATGTGCCTGCTTAGCTTAAGCCAAGTAGGATGGACGGAGAACAGTGACTGGATGATGCGTCTCACTGCATGCAGTACACTAATTCTGCTTCTTAAGTGGGTCATTGAAGGCTGGGGATGTAGCTCAGTGGTACGGGGTTTGCTCAGCAGGCCCTGGGTTCCATCCTCGGTACCACAGAAGTGTAGCCACAAGGAAGGAAGGGGGGGGACCTGAGGAGGAGGGAAGAGAAGGAAGGCCAGTCACAAGTGTATATTCACACCCAGCCCTGGCCCGGATGGAACCAAGTCGTCCTCATCCACACAATTTATTCATTTCCATTGTCTGTGCCCAAACTCCACGGAAAGGGGCTGGCTGCTATTGACCGTGTCCTTTGGGCTTCCTGGCCCTCTAGGGACCACTGGGGGTGCCAATGGGAAATGCCAAAGGAGATGGGAGTGTCCCAGCAAGAGACACTCTTGTGTTTCCCTACTCTCTCTCTATGCTCTGGGTGTTCACCACCAATGGCTGTGTGCGTCCACCCTACCTCCACCCTGTCCCATCACCACCAATGGCTGTGTGTCCACCCTGCCTCCGCCCTGTCCCATCACCACCAATGGCTGTGTGTGTCCACCCTGCCTCCGCCCTGTCCCATCACCACCAATGGCTGTGTGTGTCCACCCTGCCTCCGCCCTGTCCCATCACCACCAATGGCTGTGTGTGTCCACCCTGCCTCCGCCCTGTCCCATCGCCACCAATGGTTGTGTGTGTCCACCCTGCCTCCACCCTGTCCCATTGCAACTGCTGTCTGTCCGTCCTTATCCACAATTTGGGCTCTTCCTGCTTCCAGAAACACCATTCTTGCCTGGTTGGTCTTAGCCCTGTCCCTGACTCTGTAATAACTCCTTTTCTACACAGTCCCTTGAACCATCTGAGGTAGGTTTCCTACTGGGCTCTAATACATAATTTTTTAAATTATTGTTGTGTTATGAGAGAGGGGGAGGAGGAAGAGAGAATGTCAGAGGATGCCAGCTCTCCCCTTCCACCTTCACTGGGGTGGGGATTGAGCTCAGGTCATGACGCTTGACTTTTACCCCCTGGACCATAGCAACCCCAACTACACAATTTTTTAAATTATTTATTTTTACTTTATATAAATTGGTGTTTTGCCTGTAAGTATGTCTGTATGTGGTAATCAGATCCCCTGGAACAGGAGTCACAGACAGGTGTGAGCTGTCATGTGGGTACTGGGAGTTGAACCCGGGTCCTCTGGAAGAGCAGCCAGAGCTCTTAACCACTGAGCTTTTGCTCCAGCTCCCCATATACATAATTCTTGACAGGGATGTACCACTCAGAGGAGATGCTAGAGGCGTTTGGAGGAAGCTAAGAAATAGCCGGCCGGGCGGTGGTGGCGCACGCCTTTAATCCCAGCACTCGGGAGGCAGACCCAGGCGGATCTCTGTGAGTTCAAGGCCAGCCTGGACTACCAAGTGAGTTCCAGGAAAGGCGCAAAGCTACACAGAGAAACCCTGTCTCGAAAAACCAAAAAAAAAAAAAAAAAAAAAAAAAAAAGAAATAGCCCTGTCCCCTTCCTCCACGGGCTGAAAGGAATTTTCCAGAACCTACCTAAAACACAATAGATGCTTCAGATGGATAGACAGGTAGATGATAGATACACACACACACACACACACACACACACACACACACACAGAGAGAGAGAGAGAGAGAGAGAGAGAGAGAGAGAGAGAGAGAGAGAGAGAATAATTTTTGTTTAAAACAGGAAGCTAGAAGGAGAAGTTGTCAAAAGATGTGTCTTGGAAAGGTGGGCATGAAACTCGTCACTATAGTCATGAGGGGTGCTTGGCTCAGTTAGCTCGGGGTGGGGCCTGCAGAGCATTTAAGGGAAGGGTGTGGCGTGAAGAGCTGTAGCGGCAGCCTAGCCCCGAAAGGGTTTCCTACTGCCCCCCACCCCCAGCCCAGATGGAGAATCTTTTTGAGCAGATGTGTCCTTGGAGTAGAAGTTAACAGAGAAAGTCTCTCTCCCTCCTAGGGATCCGAATCCCCTTGCCCTGGTAAAGATGCTTGAGGAATGAGGGCGTCCCTGGCTCTTCCCCAGATGGTAGCCACTTTCTCCCCCTCACTCCCAGACTCTGCGGAGAGCTATCTCTGTCCCCAGCTCCTGGCATCACCCCAGTGCACCCCGGGCTTTGGCTTAGTGGAGGAGGCTGTGGGTTTCCAGCCACAGCCGACTTTGGTGCCTTACGCTTCCGCTGCCACCCCAGAGACCTTTGATTCCCACATCCTCAGCCTCCCCAGAGGCGCTCTGCCTCGCAGCATCCTGTGTACATCACCCCTGGGAGAAGCTGCAGGGACTGACTGACTGCAGTGTCCCCTCCCCCTCTCGGCTCACATCTGCATTTCTGAATCTCTCTTTTCCAGGCGTCTGCTTCAGTCCTCAGCTCCTGGGGTGTCTCCCTCTGGGCTGCAGCCACTGCTGTTCTTGGCTCCTTGGGGCTCCCCTGTCTCTTTTTCTCTCCTCTTTCCCCTCTCTTGATACCACTAAGATCTAGTTCTTTCTACACCGTAAACAAGCAGCCTGGCTTCCTGCAGACCAGCAGGTCTTTCACAAGCTTTGATCTGAGGCGAAGCTGCAGAGGATGGGCTGGACCCAAGGGGTGGATGTGAAAGGAACTGGGCTGCCGAGTAGGAGAGACACAGTGAACAGAGAACAGTAGACAGCTTTTCTGGAAACAAAACAAAACACAGAGGTCTCAAGGGAAGGAGAACGGGGCTTCGAAAGCCATTAAAGCAACAGCCACCTTCACAGGCTCCACCAACACACAAAGAGCACAGGGCCTGTCAGAAATGATGGAGGAGAGGCATAGAAATGAAGGGACTCGGAGAGGCAAGAGGCATGCCGGGAACACAGAAGAGGCAGAGAGGGAACACACAAGGAGCGTTATCAAAATGGCAATACATACCACACACCTTTCAGGGTGCTTGAGGTTCCTGCCACCCTCACAGGGCCCCCAGAGATGGGAAAGGAGGCCACAGTGCCGGCACAGCCCCACCACAGCGACAGTCTGTGGTCCCACAGGCACTTTTATCTTCCCCCCTCAGGCCCCAGTCAGCCCGCTCTAGCCCAGCCATGGGATGTGCCCCCCACCACACACCCTTCAACTCTGGCTGGCTTTGTATAAACTTCCTAGAGATGTGACCCTCTAAGCGACCCTTGTGGTTCAGTGGCTTCAACCTCTGCCAACCTCTCCCCTGCCTCAGATGCCCGCAGGCTGGAGGGTGGGTGGGGTGGGTGGGGGCTCTGTACCCCCTCCTGCCCTAGTCTCTGAAAGGTCTAAGCAGAGCTGTAAACAGCACTCAACATTGGCCCTACAGAGGCCCACCCATCTCCATCCTCCCCACACTGATCTCATCGCCCATCTCCATCCAAGTTGTTCAGTCCAACGAACATTCACTGAGCGTCGAAAACGTGCCACACCTGGCCACCCAACTCCAGCCACTGTGGCCGGGAGCAAGACCCAAGGCCACTTCGAGTCTCTGCCTGGAGCTGGGTGATGGTCGGGGGAGAATGTGTATTTCGAGGCAGGCCTCTACAGTGAGTGTCCGGGGTTGAAAGGGGACAGTGGTCCCTGCATATCTGACTCCTCAGGGGCCCTTCCCTCAGCCCTGCAGGGCGGCCATTTTGTATCAACCCCCAGATCCAAGACAGCACCAGAAATCAGAACAAGAAGTAGCAGTGGTCTCCCTCATCAGGGTCTTCTCCCTGCCTTGCTTGCCCCCCACCAAAAAAAAAAAAAAAAAACAACTCTGTGCCCCGCAATCAGGACATTTGGAAAGTACTACTCCGTTCAGCAGAGTCTTTGAATTATCAAAGAACCTTCTATTTTGAAGGATCAAACTGAACTTCAGGGACCCCTCTCCAGGAACAAGTCTATGAACTGAAGGACATTCGGGGCTCAGCATGACTTCCTGACCATGTGGCGCTAAGAGATGTGAAGGGTCTGACTGAGGGTGTGGAGGCAGGGGGCTAGAGTTGGATAACTCACCCCATCTTGAGAAATAGAGTCCTGCTTCATGCCCACTGCCCACCAAGAGCACCAGGGTCTGTAGCCACAGCTCTCTTAGGATCAACTGTTCTGACCACATGTCTACCACAAAAAGTACCCACTTACAGCTCTCCAGAGGTAAGAGTCCAGTTTTGATACTTTCTGAGAATCTCACTCCTCCGTTTCCTAACTCACAGTAACTGAAACAGGGTTCCTTTCAAAAATTCTGAATATCCATCCAGGCATAGTGTGCCTTGGTCCCAGTGAGTGGGGAGGCTGAGGCAAAAGTGTCCCCAGAGCCCAGCCTGAGCCTAGGCCAGCCCAGGTAACATACGTAGTGAGATCTCGAAAACAAAATACAAGCCGAACTCCTAAAACTTCACAGAAAAAGACAGGAGTTAGAGAACTCTTACACACACAAGAGTCACAGAAAGCATGTGGTTTAAACTGTTCTTGACTCCGTGATGCTTGGTGAAGGTCTTTAGTGGCGGTTTTAGAAAAACTGCATGTAGTCCCCCCTGGTCTCCTCTTTCTCTGTTCATTTCTTATGTCTCCTCCATAGTCAACACCTGTTCATCCTCTCTAATCGTTCCTCCTCTCCGTAACTGTCTCTGCCTTTTCTTTCTCCCCAGCTTCACCTCTCACCACTGCCCCGGCCCCAGCCTTCTGCTGTCTCTCTCAGCCACTGCCTCCCTAAGCTGCACTCTACTCAGGGTACCTCAGCTGAGCACCTGCTGCTGTGCTGAGCACTGTATGTGCCACGGTGGGCAGGCGAAGATGAGTACGGCTTGCTGCTTAACCTTTTGAAGCTCACGATTCCAGTAGGAGATCACTGTTTTCATGACCTATCCTGAGAGAAACGCGTGAGAACTGGGCCACAGCTAGGAACAGAGAGTCGCATCCAGAACATTCCGGCGCATCTGCCGCCATGCTTGCTGCCCCTTCCAGCTCCTTGAAGGAATGAAGCCAAGCGCGCCCCTTACCTCTGGCCAGCCCGTCTTCCCGCTGCTTCTTGCACAGGTGTGTCTGTGTGAGGGTTCGAGGCTCTGCAGACAGGTTCCTAGTGAGGGAGAGAGTTTTGCTATGTCTTCACAGATGTTCGTAAGTGAAGAAACAGGAAGCCTGGCATCGAGGCTCCTCTACACGCCAGATGTGGGCCAGCCCTCTGGAGTCCCTCCCTTCTGCCCTAAGCTGTTGGGGAAATTGACGAGTTAAAACTGCCAAAGTCATTGGAAATAGCTGAGCCGAGTCAGGCTAGAGCCTGAATGTCACTGTCGTCTGTTTGGGGGCAAGAAAAAAAAGGCTGACACAGCCAGATTCAGCTGGCATGAGGCAGGGCTTAGGGGCACATAACTGTAAGCCCAGCACTTGGGAGATTTAGGCAGAAGAATCACAAGTTCAATGCCAGACTGGACTATACAGTAATACCACGTTAAAAAAAAAAGTCAGCAAAAATTTCATCAGTGGAAAATTTAGATGAGATTACATTGCCCAACAAACCCACGAAGTCGGCTGTTTAGAGGTGATGAAGGGCCTAGAGGAAACAGCAAGGGCCAATCTGGCTCCACGGCAGCTCAAGCAGTACTGGTTTCGCCTCACTCCTTTCCTGGGGACTGAGTAGGTAACATATTGCCAAGAAGCAAAACGCATGATGAGACTTTTGTGTGTCTCCTCTGTGGACAAGGTACGGATAAGCCATTTAGACTGCGCGGCCTCTCTGACAGGAAGAGTAGGGTCGCTGTGTTTGGACAGGTGGGCAAACACAGCCCTGCTTCCTTTAGTGACAGTTTGAGAGCAGCTGCGGCCACCCCACAAAGGGACTCTCGTTCCACACCCCTGAGCATATGTGTGCGGTGTGGCTTCTTCCAGGACTGTGACCAGCAGCAGCAGCTGTGTATCCTACCCATGGCGGCAGAGAAGGGCTGGGCTGAAATGTGGATATCTGAGAAGACAAGAGTGACCATGCACCACGCTGTGGCTCACATCCTTACACCCAGCCCGATACGCACCGTGAGGAAGGAGAGAGACACTTAGGGGTTCCAAAGGTTTTGTTAAAAACCACATAAGAGGGTCACTGATGGATCAGGGCTGCAGGACAAGGACTCAGGAGCTTTGTTTCTCCTGACAGCCTCAAACAGGGCCGGAAGTAGGGTTTATAAGCATAAAATGCACAAACGTGTGTTACCAAGTTACAGGTTCAATCGGGAATCAAAGGTTTGGGACTTTCCTTGTGTGTTACACCATTGTCAACCGACATACAATGCAAGCCTTTCAGTCCAACCAATCAGATTCATTTGTTCTTTCTGTTGTTAGGGACAGCCATAATGTTTCAGAGAACTAAAGATGGATAGCAACTATTTTTATGGTTTAGGGAGGAGGTTGATCAGCCATTGGAAAGTTCTCAGCTCCTCTACAGGTAAAATGGAGTCTGAAGTCAAAATGGCAGTACTCAGGCCAAAGTGCTTTTGCCTGCTCCTTCAACATTTCACATATTCTTGTCTAGCCCAGATCTCTCCTAAGTTCTCCGGGTAGACACCCGCCTTCCCACTGAACATCTCCACTTGCATGTTTACCATAATGTGGTGGAATAAGAATGGCCCCCATAGGCTCATATATTTGAATACTTAGTCATCAGGGAGTGGCACTATTGGAAAGGATTAGAAGGATTAAGAGATGTGGCCTTAGTCCAAGTTTAGGTGGCACACGCCTCTGATCCCAGTACTCGGGAGGCAGAGGCAGGCAGATCTCTGGGAGTTCAAGGCCAGCCTGTTCCACAGAGTGAATTCCAGGACAGGCACCAAAACCACACAGAGAAACCCTATCTCAAAAAAACAAAACAAACAAACAAACAAACAAACAAACAAAGATAGCTTTTCCTACCCTCCCATCAAAAAGCCCCTAACCACTACAGCCTCCAACCAATCTTTCCTCCACCAATCAACACCAGATTAATCCCTCTTCCCTGGAATTCCCCTAACTCTGCTTAAAAGGATCTTGCGACCTCCCTTCAGGGTCGCTATTTGCTACCCCAACATGCTGAAAATAAACGTTTTTGCTAAATTGCATACGTGACTGTTGGCCTTTCTTGGGGCTTCTCTCAGACCCTAACACTAAATGTCTTCAAAAATCTCTCCAGATCGCTCTACACCAATACCACCATTCCAGGCTTGGGAGACACTGCCACCCTATGCTAGCTCCTGCCTCCCATCTCCTGGCCTCTCCTGTTGGAGTCCAGATGGTCTGCTGTCCCCCTGACCCAGGTGTAGCCCCATGACTGCATGACTTTGGAAACTACAAGCATAGATAAAACCTAGGAGGAGCCAGGCGTGGTGGCGCACGCCTTTAATCCCAGCACTCGGGAGGCAGAGCCAGGCGGATCTCTGTGAGTTCGAGGCCAGCCTGGGCTACCAAGTGAGTTCCAGGAAAGGCGCAAAGCTACACAGAGAAACCCTGTCTTGAAAAACAAAACAAAACAAAACAAAACAAACAAACAAAAAAAAAACCTAGGAGAAATGTCCTCCGGAGCAACACAAAGCCGCAAGAGCGAGGGAGTGTAGATGTAAGGGGACAGAGATGCTGTTTGTCCAAGCCCTGCTTGTCACGAACCTCCAGTAGCTAGAGGGACAATATATAAACAGTGCTGGGAAAAAGAAAAACTGTTCATCTTTCTGTTTGCTTGTTTTTTGAGACAGGGTTTCTCTGCATAACCCTGGCTGTCCTAGAACTTGCTCTGTAGACTATACTGGCCTCCAGTTCACAGAGACTGCCTGCCTCTGCCTCCCGAATGCTGGAATTAAAAGCTTCTGCCACCACGCCTGGCAAACTTGCTCATTCTTGAAGTGAACCCAGAGTCTTGGGTCTCTGTTTTCCAGTACCTTTTTTCCAGATCTGTTGGCCATGATGCTCTCTATTCTGCCTTCCTCCAGATGTGTTCCACACAGCAGCTGGAGTGATCACCAAATGGTGCACAGGTACTCTGACCATTCCCCTACTCTGAAAAAAGTAGCCTGGTTTCAGGCCCGAAGAGATGGCTCAGTGGTTAAGAACACTCTGAGGACGCAGGTTCGATTCCCAGCACCCACCTGGTGGCTCACAACTGTCAGTAACTCCAGCTTCAGGGGATCCACCCCTATCTTCTAGCCTCCTTAGGTACCAGGTGCACACAGGATGCACAAACATGCAGGCAAAATACCCTACACATTTAAAAAAACAAAAATTAAATAGTGGCTACTTCAGCAAGATGGGCATGGAGAGGGGAAGAGTAAGATAAGAACAAAGTACAATGACATGTATGTATAAAAACGCCATAATGAAACCCATCACTTTAATACAGTAAAGGACTGGAGAGATAGTTCAGCAGTTAAGAGCACTGGCTGCTAAAATAAATTAACTATTAAAAAATAATAATAATAAAGGAGAGATACTAAAAGCGTAGTTAGGCCTGTAACACCCACAATGGATAAGTGCGTCTGCTCACGGCAACCATCGCAACTTCATCTGCAGCAAAATGCTCTCTGCTTCTTCTTGCTTCGTAACACAGTGTTCCCAAGGGTTGCATTTTAACAAAATTAAATTTTATTGTTTCATCAAAGACATTCTTCAGTAAAAAATGGGCCTGTTTTAAACTGCAAGTGCCTGGCCACAGAGGGCCTTACTACATTTTCCTGCCATGGCCTCGCTTTGTGCTGAGGCAGCAGTTTCGCCAGGAAGCTTTTGCAGCCTCGCTGGGATGCCACACAGCAACAGGCAAATGGTGTCCTGTGGCTCTTAGGGAAGTAGCTTGCCCTTTGAGACCCTCTGGAAGGTGTCAGGGCCTCCTAGGGGTCCACAGGCCACACTTACATGTTGAGAACCACAAATCTAGGGAACTTTTATTCATTCTTCAGATCCCAGCTATCTTTTTAACTGTGTCTCAAATCGGTTTTCTCCTTCTTAGTAATGGGCCCTCAGTTTTTTTAGCGCTTGTGTGTGCACAAGAAAGAGAGAGAGGTTCTTCTGTGTGAGTGCAGGTACGAGTGTGTCACTGAGCACACACAGGGGTCAAAGGACAATCTTTAGCTGGTCATCACCTTCCTCCCTGTCTGAGAAAGGGTCTCTTGCTCACTGCTGCATATCCTGGGTCCATGACTTCTTGGGGTTCCTCTCTCTCTGCCTCCTGTCTCACCATAGGAGCGCTGGGGTTGCAGACATTCACGACAGTATCTAGCTGGCTTTATGTGGGGTCTGGGTATCCAAATTCTAATCCTCAAACCTGCAAGGCAAATACTTTCTCCACTGAGCCCTCTCCCTAGCCCCAAAACTCACAATCTTTATCTGAGCTCAATTTTTATTGATTATTTATTTTAAGATGGCATCTTACTATATTGCCCAGTCTGATCTTCAACTCCTGGGCTTAAACAATCCTCCTGCCTCAGCCTCTCGAGTAGCTAGGATTACAGAGCTGCAGCACCAGCTCTCTGGCTTTAGAGACCTGGGATCTGACACACATTCCCAAGCTTTCTTGCAGTCGACCTGGCCAGGTGACTCAGTTTTGTGAATGAAGTGAAGTAAAAGTGTCAGACAGACCTCTGAGTTGCTCTTTTAAGGCGGCCCCTGTGGGCCCCCCTCCCTCAGGCTTCCTTTTCTTTCAGTCTGGTATGCAAATACCTTCTCCATAGCCTGTAGCCAGCCCTCCTTTCTCATTTGCATCACCCAGCAGCCTTCAGCAGGCAGTGCATTTGTGACTCTGCTCTAGACTCATCCATCCATCCATCCATCCACACACTCAAGGGGTGTTAAGTAGGCACCAGCCCGAGGCGCTTCAGTCAGTGCTGGGGTGTAACAGTGAATGTGAGTATGTAGTAGTGAATATGGGAACAGAGAGGGATCCACAAGCTTTGGCGCACATCCATAATGAATGACCGCGTTGCAAATGGCATGCTCTACAAAAGGAAAAAAAGTATGGTGGGCTGAGAGGGCTTACCACAAAGTAGCCTTGTGTCAACAATTAGTGTATTATTAAGCACCACAAGCTATTGTCCGTTGCAAGTGGAAGAAAGCTCCAAACAGTGGCTTGATTGACCAAGATACGAGTTTATTCCTCATACGAAAGCGGTCTGGGGTGGACGGTTCTGTGGGAGGGAGCAGCAGGAACTCCATGCCAGGGTCTAGGCTGTTGGCATCCTGTTGCTTTCCCATCGTGACTTCTGCCCATAGTCTAAGGCCACTCCAGTTCCTCAGATGAAACACACTTCCTTAATGCAAGGTAGGGGTGGTCCCTTGTGCCTCTCCTCTGTAGCCATTGTTCAACCAGAATAAAATATGTGCCAGGCGGTGGTGGCGGCACACGCCTTTAATCCCAGCACTCGGGAGGCAGAGCCAGGCGGATCTCTGTGAGTTCGAGGCCAGCCTGGTCTACAAAGTGAGTTCCAGGAAAGGCGCAAAGCTACACAGAGAAACCCTGTCTCAAAAAACCAAAAAAAAAAAAAAAAAGTGTTAGTTGGTGTCCATCTCACTAAACACGACGATGGTGGCCAGTCCCTTACTTAGCACCCTACCCCCAGAACCCCAGCAGAGTACATTGACCCTGGCAGACTTCTCATACCTGTGTCTCCAGACTGCAGGGGTTCTTGATGTCCTGGGAGAAAAAAATTCAAGGGAAAGCCAGTGTGATGGTGGCTTACATCTATAATCCCAACTTTGGAGACTAAGGCAGGCAGAGAGTTATGGGTTACATAGCAAGACCTTTGAGAGAGAGAGAGAGAGAGAGAGAGAGAGAGAGAGAGAGAGAGAGACAAAGAGATTCAACAAGAACAGGCAGACTTCTTGGAGCAAACAGAACAAGAACAGAGTATATGCCCGAGACACAGAGAGCAGCCAAGCTCGTGGGTCTGGGGACTGAAGTCATCTCCTCATGCTTGTGAGGTAAGCCCTCCACTGCCTCAGCTATCACCCTGGCCCTGGAGTCTGGATTTGTTTAGGGTCTTATCTTCGCAGGAACAGGCTTTTTCCAGAATTAGGAGCTATCTTCTTAGAATCAATTCCAAGTGTCATATATGTCCTGGATATTGAGTGGATGAGGTTTTGATCCTGGGTCACCGGGACAAGGACTGTTGCAGACTCTGGCCAGGATATGGTTTTGTTTTGTTCTTATCAATTTCTCCATCTGGGCCTAGAATTCAGAGATCTACCTGCCTCTGCCTCAGGAGTGCTGGAACTAAAGGTGTACACCAACACTGTCCGGCTTTTTGTTTTATCAACTTCTTTCTTTTTCAAATGATTGATTTATTTTTATTTTATGTACTTTGGTGTTTTGCCTGCACGTATGTCTGTGTGAGGATGTCAGATTCCCTGGAACTGGAGTTACAGACAGTTGTGAACTGCCATGTGGGTGCTGGGAATTGAACTTGTGTCCTCTAGAAGAGCAGCCAGTGCTCTTAACCTCTGAACCATCTCTCCAACCCCTGTCTTATCAATTTCTAAACCACCGTTCTCAGCTAATTATTTCCTAATTCCTGTTCTATCTCTGTAGCTAGAGTTTTCCTTCCTGGCCCACAGTCAGGGCAAATCTCTCTCACCCGCCAGTCCCACAGCCACTCAGACCCAACCAAGTAAACACAGAGACTTAAATTGGTTACAAACTGTATGGCCGTGGCAGGCTTCTTGCTAACTGTTCTTACAGCTTAAATTAATCCATTTCCATAAATCTATACTTTGCCACATGGCTCGTGGCTTACCGGCATCTTCACATGCTGCTGGTCCTGGCGGCGGCTGGCAGTGTCTCCCACTCAGCCTTCCACTTC